>NC_069499.1:1457962045-1458160436 GCF_027579735.1 Bombina bombina | reverse complement strand
GCTCGTAGAGTTTCCGAGTTATCTGCCTTACAATGTGATTCTCCTTATCTGATCTTCCATGCAGATAAGGTAGTTCGGCGTACCAAACCTGGGTTTTTACCTATGGTGGTATCTAATAAGAATATCAATCAGGAGATTGTTGTTCCGTCTTTGTGTCCTAATCCTTCTTCAAAGAAGGAACGTCTATTACACAATCTGGACGTGGTTCGTGCTTTAAAGTTTTACTTACAAACTACTCAAGATTTTCGTCAAACATCCGCTTTGTTTGTTGTCTACTCTGGACAGAGGAGAGATCAAAAGGCTTCGGCAACCTCTTTCTTTTTGGCTAAGAAGCATAATCCGCTTAGCCTATGAGACTGCTGGCCAGCAGCCTCTAGAAAGGATTACAGCTCATTCTACTAGAGCTGTGGCTTCCACATGGGCCTTTAAAAATGAGGCTTCTGTTGAACAGATTTGCAAGGCGGCGACTTGGTCTTCGCTTCATACTTTTTCAAAATTCTACAAATTTGATACTTTTGCTTCTTTGGAGGCTATTTTTGGGAGAAAGGTTTTACAGGCAGTGGTACCTGCCTTGTCCCTCCCTTCATCCGTGTACTTTAGCTTTGCTATTGGTATCCCACAAGTAATGGATGATCCGTGGACTGGATACACCTTACAAGAGAAAACATAATTTATGCTTACCTGATAAATGTATTTCTCTTGTGGTGTATCCAGTCCATGGCCCGCCCTGTCATTTTAAGGCAGGTATTTTTTAATTTTAAACTACAGTCACCACTGCACCCTATGGTTTCTCCTTTCTCTGCTCGTTTTCGGTCGAATGACTGGATATGGCAGTTAGGGGAGGAGCTATATAGCAGCTCTGCTGTGGGTGATACTCTTGCAACTTCCTGTTGGGAAGGAGAATATCCCACAAGTAATGGATGATCCGTGGACTGGATACACCACAAGAGAAATAAATTTATCAGGTAAGCATAAATTATGTTTTTCGGCCACAACCATAAACACTACATTTGGAGAGGAGTCAACAAGGCCTATGATGAAAGGTGCACATTATTCCTACTGTGAAACACGGAGGTGGAACGCTGATGTTTTGGGGATGTGTGTGCTACAAAGGCACAGGAAATTTGGTCAGAATTGATAGCAAGATGAATGCAGTATGTTATCAAAAAATACTGGAAGAAAATTTGCATTAATCAGCTCGGAAGCTGCGCATGGGATGTACTTGGACAATGCAACATGACAATGATCCTAAACACAAGGCAAAGTCGACCTGTCATTGGCTACAGCAGAATAAAGTGAAGGTTCTGGAGTGGCCATCTCAGTCTCCTGACCTCAATATCATTGAGCCACTCTGGGGAGATCTCAAGGGGGGGTAGTTATCAAGCCGTCAACCTCAAATACGCTGGAATTCCGCAGCATATTTGTGGCGAGGCTGATACGCCTTAGTTATCAAAGGCTCGAGACCGGCAAAAGTAGAATTTTGTGACGTAAGCTTCGATCCGCCGGACTCAGTCCGACACAGATCGATTCTTACGTCACTCCAGATGTTCCGCACACTCCCGGTCCGGAGTGTTAATAACTATTTAATAGCTATTGTACCTAGTTAAAATAAATTGAAAGTTGCCTGTAAAATTAAAATAAATCCTAAAATAGCTAGAATATAATTATTATTTATATTGTAGCTATATTAGGGTTTATTTTAAAGGTAAGTATTTAGTTTTAAATAGGAATAATTTAGTTAATAATAAAAATATTATTTAGATTTATTTAATTAATATTTAAGTTAGGGGGGTGTTAGGGTTAGTGTTAGACTTAGGTTTAGGGGTTAATAATTTTATTACAGTGGCGGCGGTGTGGGGGGGGCAGGATAGGGGTTAATAAATTTATTATAGGTGGCGACGGTGTAGGGGGGGCAGGATAGGGGTTAATAAATGTAATATAGGTTGCGGCGGGTTCAGGGAGCGGCGGTTTAGGGGTTAAACTATTTATTTGCGGCGAGGTGCGGGATCAGCAGGATAGGGGTTAATAATTTTATTATAGAGGGCGACGGTATAGGGGGGGCAGGATAGGAGTTACTAGGTATAATGTAGGTGGCAGCGGTGTCCGGGAGCGGCGGTTTAGGGGTTAATACATTTATAAGAGTTGCGGCGGGGTCTAGGAGCGGCGGCTTAGGGGTTAGTAACTTTATTTAGTTGCGGGGGGCTCCGGGGGCGCCGGTATAGGGGGTAGAACAGTGTAGTTTAGTGTGAGTGCTTAGTGACAGGCTAGCAAGAAAGCTGTCAAACAGCCGAAGAGCAGCGAGATCGGATGAGTGATAACTCTCACAGTCCGCTGCTCATCGCTCCGCGGCTTTTTGACAGCTTTTTTTGATAACTTAGGCGTATTTTTTCAGGTCGGCGGCGGCAAAGGTAGGCGAGCTTAGGCGGGCGTATTGGGCCGGTGAAGGCAGGAAAGTAGACACGTTGATAACTACCCCCCAAAGTGCAGTTCATGCAAGACAGCCCAAGAATTTACAGGAACTGGAGTCTTTTTGCCAGGAAAAATGGGCAGCTTTTCCATCTGAGAAGATAAAGAGCCTCATCCACAAATACCACAAAATACTTCAAGCTGTCATTGATGTTAAAGGGGGCAATACACGGTATTAAGAACTAGGGTATGTAAACTTTTGATCAGGGTCATTTGGGTAGTTTCTGTTGTCATTATGATTTAAAAAGCGTAAACAAAGTTGATTGATAATAAATTACTTCAACCAAACACTAACCATGATTGAAAGAAAAGTTTTTGTGTTATCATTCATATTCTCTGAAAAATGGCTAAGAAATCATAGGGTATGTAAACTTATGAGCACAACAGTGTATGTGTGTGTATGTGTTTATGTGTATGTGTATATATGTATGTGTGTGTGTATATGTGTATATGTATGTATGTATGTATATATATACAGGGAGTGCAGAATTATTAGGCAAATGAGTATTTTGACCACATCATCCTCTTTATGCATGTTGTCTTACTCCAAGCTGTATAGGCTCGAAAGCCTACTACCAATTAAGCATATTAGGTGATGTGCATCTCTGTAATGAGAAGGGGTGTGGTCTAATGACATCAACACCCTATATTAGGTGTGCATAATTATTAGGCAACTTCCTTTCCTTTGGCAAAATGGGTCAAAAGAAGGACTTGACAGGCTCAGAAAAGTCAAAAATAGTGAGATATCGTGCAGAGGGATGCAGCACTCTTAAAATTGCAAAGCTTCTGAAGCGTGATTATTGAACAATCAAGCGTTTCATTCAAAATAGTCAACAGGGTCGCAAGAAGCGTGTGGAAAAACCAAGGCGCAAAATAACTGCCCATGAACTGAGAAAAGTCAAGCGTGCAGCTGCCAAGATGCCGCTTGCCACCAGTTTGGCCATATTTCAGAGCTGCAACATCACTGGAGTGCCCAAAAGCACAAGGTGTGCAATACTCAGAGACATGGCCAAGGTAAGAAAGGCTGAAAGACGACCACCACTGAACAAGACACACAAGCTGAAACGTCAAGACTGGGCCAAGAAATATCTCAAGACTGATTTTTCTAAGGTTTTATGGACTGATGAAATGAGAGTGAGTCTTGATGGGCCAGATGGATGGGCCCGTGGCTGGATTGGTAAAGGGCAGAGAGCTCCAGTCCGACTCAGACTCCAGCAAGGTGGAGGTGGAGTACTGGTTTCGGCTGGTATCATCAAAGATGAGCTTGTGGGGCCTTTTCGGGTTGAGGATGGAGTCAAGCTCAACTCCCAGTCCTACTGCCAGTTTCTGGAAGACACCTTCTTCAAGCAGTGGTACAGGAAGAAGTCTGCATCCTTCAAGAAAAACATGATTTTCATGCAGAACAATACTCCATCACACGCGTCCAAGTACTCCACAGCGTGGCTGGCAAGAAAGGGTATAAAAGAAGAAAATCTAATGACATGGCCTCCTTGTTCACCTGATATGAACCCCATTGAGAACCTGTGGTCCATCATCAAATGTGAGATTTACAAGGAGGGAAAACAGTACACCTCTCTGAACAGTGTCTGGGAGGCTGTGGTTGCTGCTGCATGCAATGTTGATGGTGAACAGATCAAAACACTGACAGAATCCATGGATGGCAGGCTTTTGAGTGTCCTTGCAAAGAAAGGTGGCTATATTGGTCACTGATTTGTTTTTGTTTTGTTTTTGAATGTCAGAAATGTATATTTGTGAATGTTGAGATGTTATATTGGTTTCACTGGTAAAAATAAATAATTGAAATGGGTATATATTTGTTTTTTGTTAAGTTGCCTAATAATTATGCACAGTAATAGTCACCTGCACACACAGATATCCCCCTAAAATAGCTATAACTAAAAACAAACTAAAAACTACTTCCAAAACTATTCAGCTTTGATATTAATGAGTTTTTTGGGTTCATTGAGAACATGGTTGTTGTTCAATAATAAAATTAATCCTCAAAAATACAACTTGCCTAATAATTCTGCATTCCCTGTATATATATATATATATATATAATGTGTTTATATATTTACATACATACATACATTTATTTATTAAAAAAAAATAATACTAACAGAGAGATGAAATTGTAATGATTACCCTCTAGTGGTTTTTACTTGCCTAACACTTAAGTCACTAACGGGTAGATTACGAGTTTTGAGCGCTATAGAGATTTTAACGACTGCCACAAAAGCGGCGTTATTTCACCTCCCTATAGCGCTGCTATTACAAGTTTTAAAAAAGCAGGCTTGTGCGGGCGATATGGATGTGTTGAGCTCCATACCGCACTGAAATCAAGCACTGCTTTGACGTGCTCGATTTCCCCATAGACATCAATGGGGAGAGCTGGCAAAAAAAAGGCCTAGTACCTGCGATTGTGGAATGAAAAGCTCGGTAACGCAGCCCCATTGATGTCTACAGGGAAAGAAAAAGTTACGTTTAAACCTAACACCCTAACATAAACCCTGAGTCTAAACACCCCTATTCTGCCGCCGCCGACATCGCCCCACCTACATACAGTTATTAACCCCTAATCTGCTGCCCCCGACATTGCCGTCACCTACGTAGTTATTAACCCCTAATCTGCCGCACCGACATCGTTGCCACCTACATACAGTTATTAACCCCTAATCTGCCGCCCCGACATCGCGGCCACCTACATACAGTTATTAACCCCTAATTTGCTGCTCCCGATGTCGCCACCACTATACTAAATACCCCTAAACCTCTGGCCTCCCACATCACTACCACTTAATAAATCCATTAACCCCTAAACCTAACCCTAACGTAACCATAAGCCTAACACCCCCTAACTTTAACATAATTAAAATACAGCTAAACTAAAGTTACAATTATTAACTAAATAATAACTATTTTAAACTAAATACAAACTTAACTGTTAATTACAACCTAAGCTAGCTACAATATAACTAATGGTTATATTGTAGCTAGCTTAGGTTTTATTTTTATTTCACAGGTAAGTTAGTATTTATTTTAACTAGGTAGACTAGTTAGTAAATAGTTATTAACTATTTACTAGCTACCTACCTACAAACTTACCTGTCAAATAAAAACTAACTTGCCTTACACTAAAACCTAACACTACAAAAAAATAAGCAGTAAAATGACTAAAAATAAAAATAACTAAATTACATAAAAAATTAAACACTAAATTACAAAAAATAAGAATCAAATTATCAAAAATAACAAAGAATTACACCTAATCTAATACCCCCCCAAAATAAAAACAAACAAACCCTAGCCTATAATAAACTACCACTGGCCCTTAAAAGGGCCTTTTGTGGGGCATTGCCCCAAAGATAACAGCTTTTTCACCTGTAAAAAAAATACAAACACCCCCCAACTTTAAAACCCACCACCCCCACAACCAACCCCCCCCCCCAAATTAAATGATTTTCTAAAAAAAAAACTTAGCTCCCCATTGCTATTGGCTGTTCCAATCAGCCAATAGGATGAGAGCTCAATCCTATTGGCTAAATGGAACAGCCAATAGGATTTTAGCAGCTCTAATCCTATTTGCTGATTTAAATTTTTCCGCCAATAGGAATGCAAGGGACGTCATCTTGGATGACGTCACTTGCATTCAAGTTCCAGTTTATGGTGGCGACCATATGAAGAGGATGCTCCGCGGGATATCTTCAGGATAGACCTGCTCCTCGCCGTCTGGATGAAGATAGAAGATGCCGTCTGGATGAAGATAGAAGATGCCGTCTGGATGAAGATAGAAGATGCCGTCTGGATGAAGACTTCTTGCCGCCTGGATGAAGACTTTGCCGGCTGGATGAAGATTTCTTGCCGCATCGATGAGGACTTCGCCGGCTGGATGGATCCTTCAAGCGGGACTTCAAGAACTGTAAGTGGATCGTCGGGGGTTAGTGTTAGGTTTTTTTTTTTAAGGTTTTTTTTTTTTGGGTAGGTTTCTCCTGTTAAGTGTAGTCAGTCCACGGGTCATCCATTACTTATGGGATTATATCTCCTCCCTAACAGGAAGTGCAAGAGGATCACCCAAGCAGAGCTGCTATATAGCTCCTCCCCTTTACGTCATACCCAGTCATTCTCTTGCACCTAACTAATAGATAGGACGTGTGAGAGGACTGTGGTTGTTAAACTTAGTTTTTATTTCTTCAATCAAAAGTTTATTTTAAACAGCACCGGAGTGTGTTGTTTTTTTCTCAGGCAGCACTAGAAGAAGAATCTACCTGAGTTTGTGTATGATCTTAGCGGTCGTAACTAAGATCCATTTGCTGTTCTCGGCTATTCTGAGGAGTGAGGTAACTTCAGAACAGGGGACAGCAGGCAGGGTTCACCTGCAAGGAGGTATGTTGCAGTATATTATTTTCTAAGGAATGGAATTGACTGAGAAAATACTGCTAATACCGATGTAATGTAAGTGCAGCCTTAAATGCAGTAGTAGCGACTGGTATCAGGCTGATATGTATGTATGTTTACACTGAGGTATTTCTGGGGAATGGAACTTCACTAAGAAAATACTGTATACATTTAAATTATATTTGAGCCTCCACTGCAGTGAAAGCGACTAGCAGCAGGCTTATTAATAACATTTCATAATTTTATTTTTAAAACGTTTACTGGCATGTTAATCGTTTTTTTCTGAGGTACTTGGTGATAAAACTTTATGGGCATGATTTTTACCACATGGCTGTCGTTTGTTTATGAATAAAATCAGTTTACTGAGCTTCCCCACTGTTGTATTATGAGTGGGAGGGGCCTATTTTAGCGCTTTATTGCGCAGTAAAAATTCAGTCACAGTCTTCCTATTTCTTCCTCCATGATCCAGGACGTCTCTACAGAGCCCAGGGGTCTCCAAAACTAGTTTTGAGGGAGGTAATCACTCACAGCAGACCTGTGAGAGTGTGTTTTGACTGTGATATAAACGTTTATATTAAATTGTTATCCGTTTTTGGGTACTAAGGGGTTAATCATCCATTTGCTGGTGGGTGCAATCCTTTGCTAACTTAATGCATTTACTGTGAAAATTTGGTTGCTATAACTAATTTGGTTCATTGTTATTTCAACTGTGACAGTTTTTTTTGTGCTTCTTAAAGGCACAGTAACGTTTTTTATATTGCTTGTAAATTTATTTGAAAAGTATTTTCCAAGCTTGCTAGTCTCATTGCTAGTCTGTTTAAACATGTCTGACACAGATGAATCTGTTTGTTCAATATGTTTAAAGGCCAATGTGGAGCCCAATAGAAATTTGTGTACTAATTGCATTGATGCTACTTTAAATAAAAGCCAATCTGTACATGTAAAGAAAATTTCACCAGACAACGAGGGGGAAGTTATGCCGACTAACTCTCCTCACGTGTCAGTACCTTCGCCTCCCGCTCAGGAGGTGCGTGATATTGTGGCGCCAAGTACATCAGGGCGGCCCTTACAAATCACTTTGCAAGACATGGCTAATGTTATGACTGAAGTACTATCTAAATTGCCAGAATTTAGGGGTAAACGCGATCACTCTGGGGTAAGAACAGAGTACGCTGATAATAATAGAGCCATGTCTGATACTGCGTCACAATTTGCAGAACATGAGGACGGAGAGCTTCATTCTGTGGGTGACGGATCTGATCCAAGTAAACTGGACTCAGACATTTCAAATTTTAAATTTAAGCTTGAGAACCTCCGTGTATTACTAGGGGAGGTATTGGCGGCTCTGAATGATTGTAACACGGTTGCAATTCCAGAGAAATTATGTAGGCTGGATAGATACTATGCGGTACCGGTGTGTACTGATGTTTTTCCTATACCTAAGAGGCTTACAGAAATTATTAACAAGGAGTGGGATAGACCCGGTGTGCCTTTTTCACCCCCTCCTATATTTAGAAAAATGTTTCCAATAGACGCCACTACACGGGACTTATGGCAGACGGTCCCTAAGGTGGAGGGAGCAGTTTCTACTCTGGCTAAGCGCACCACTATCCCGGTGGAGGATAGCTGTGCTTTTTCAGATCCAATGGATAAAAAGTTAGAGGGTTACCTTAAGAAAATGTTTGTTCAACAAGGTTTTATATTACAACCCCTTGCATGCATTGCGCCTGTCACGGCTGCGGCGGCATTCTGGTTTGAGTCTCTGGAAGAGACCATTAGCTCAGCTCCATTGGATGAGATTATAGACAAGCTTAAAGTCCTTAAGCTAGCTAATTCATTTATTTCTGATGCCGTAGTACACTTAACTAAGCTTACGGCTAAGAACTCCGGATTCGCCATTCAAGCGCGTAGAGCGCTGTGGCTTAAATCCTGGTCAGCCGATGTGACTTCTAAATCTAAATTGCTTAACATACCTTTCAAAGGGCAGACATTATTCGGGCCCGGTTTGAAAGAAATTATCGCTGACATTACTGGAGGTAAGGGCCATGCCCTGCCTCAAGACAGGGCCAAACCAAGGGCTAAACAGTCTAATTTTCTTGCCTTTTGTAACTTCAAGGCAGGAGCAGCATCAACTTCCTCCGCTCCAAAACAGGAAGGAACTGTTGCTCGCTACAGACAGGGCTGGAAACCTAACCAGTCCTGGAACAAGGGCAAGCAGGCCAGAAAGCCTGCTGCTGCCCCTAAGACAGCATGAAGTGAGGGCCCCCGATCCGGAAACGGATCTAGTGGGGGGCAGACTTTCTCTCTTCGCCCAGGCTTGGGCAAGAGATGTCCAGGATCCCTGGGCGTTAGAGATCATATCTCAGGGATATCTTCTGGACTTCAAAGCTTCTCCTCCAAAAGGGAGATTTCATCTTTCAAGGTTGTCAGCAAACCAGATAAAGAAAGAGGCGTTTCTACGCTGTGTACAAGACCTTTTACTAATGGGAGTGATCCACCCAGTTCCGCGGTCGGAACACGGACAAGGGTTTTACTAAAATCTGTTTGTGGTTCCCAAAAAAGAGGGAACCTTCAGACCAATCTTGGACTTAAAGATCCTAAACAAATTCTTAAGAGTTCCATCGTTCAAAATGGAAACTATTCGGACCATCTTACCTATGATCCAAAAGGGTCAGTACATGACCACAGTGGATTTAAAGGATGCCTACCTTCACATACCGATTCACAAGGATCATTACCGGTATCTAAGGTTTGCCTTACTAAACAGGCATTACCAGTTTGTAGCTCTTCCCTTCGGGTTAGCTACAGCTCCAAGAATCTTTACAAAGGTTCTGGGCTCTCTTCTGGCGGTACTAAGACCGCGAGGAATAGCGGTAGATCCGTACCTAGACGACATTCTGATACAAGCGTCAAGTTTCCAAACTGCCAAGTCTCATACAGAGTTAGTTCTGGCATTTCTAAGGTCGCATGGGTGGAAGGTGAACGTAGAAAAGAGTTCTCTATTGCCACTCACAAGAGTTCCCTTCTTGGGGACTCTTATAGATTCTGTAGAAATGAAAATTTACCTGACAGAGGACAGGTTATCAAAACTTCTAAATGCTTGCCGTGTCCTTCATTCCATTCAACACCCGTCAGTGGCTCAATGCATGGAGGTAATCGGCTTAATGGTAGCGGCAATGGACATAGTACCTTTTGCACGCCTGCATCTCAGACCACTGCAATTGTGCATGCTAAGTCAGTGGAATGGGGATTACTCAGATTTGTCCCCCCTACTAAATCTGGATCAAGAGACCAGAGATTCTCTTCTATGGTGGCTTTCTCGGCCACATCTGTCCAGGGGGATGCCCTTCAGCAGGCCAGATTGGACGATTGTAACAACAGACGCCAGCCTGCTAGGTTGGGGCGCTGTCTGGAATTCCCTGAAGGCTCAGGGATCATGGACTCAGGAGGAGAGACTCCTTCCAATAAACATTCTGGAATTAAGAGCAGTTTTCAATGCCCTTCTGGCTTGGCCTCAGTTAGCAACTCTGAGGTTCATCAGGTTTCAGTCGGACAACATCACGACTGTGGCTTACATCAACCATCAGGGAGGGACAAGGAGTTCCCTAGCGATGATGGAAGTCTCAAGGATAATTCGCTGGGCAGAGTCTCACTCTTGCCACCTGTCAGCGATCCACATCCCAGGCGTGGAGAACTGGGAGGCGGATTTCCTAAGTCGCCAGACTTTTCATCCGGGGGAGTGGGAACTTCATCCGGAGGTGTTTGCCCAACTGCTTCAGCATTGGGGCAAACCAGATCTGGATCTCATGGCGTCTCGCCAGAACGCCAAGGTTCCTTGTTACGGATCCAGGTCCAGGGACCCGGGAGCGGTACTGATAGATGCTCAGACAGCACCTTGGGTTTTCAACATGGCTTATGTGTTTCCACCCTTCCCGATGCTTCCTCGATTGATTGCCAGGATCAAACAGGAGAGAGCATCGATAATTCTAATAGCGCCTGCGTGGCCACGCAGGACCTGGTATGCAGATCTAGTGGACATGTCGTCCTGTCCACCTTGGTCTCTACCTCTGAGACAGGACCTTCTGATTCAGGGTCCTTTCAAACATCCAAATCTAATTTCTCTGAGGCTGACTGCATGGAGATTGAACGCTTGATTCTATCAAAGCGGGGATTCTCGGAGTCAGTGATTAATACCTTAATACAGGCTAGGAAACCTGTTACCAGGAAAATTTACCATAAAATATGGCGTAAATACTTACATTGGTGCGAATCCAAGAGTTACTCATGGAGTAAGGTTAGGATTCCTAGGATATTGTCCTTTCTACAAGAAGGTTTAGAAAAGGGTTTATCTGCTAGTTCGTTAAAGGGACAGATCTCAGCTCTGTCTATCCTTTTACACAAACGTCTGTCAGAAGTTCCAGACGTTCAGGCTTTTTGTCAGGCTTTGGCTAGGATTAAGCCTGTGTTTAAGACTGTTGCTCCGCCGTGGAGCTTAAACTTAGTTCTTAACGTTCTGCAAGGTGTTCCGTTTGAACCCCTTCATTCCATTGATATCAAGCTGTTATCTTGGAAAGTTCTTTTTTTAATGGCTATTTCCTCGGCTCGAAGAGTCTCTGAGTTATCGGCCTTACATTGTGATTCTCCTTATCTGATTTTTCATTCTGACAAGGTAGTTCTGCGTACTAAACCTGGGTTCTTACCTAAGGTAGTCACTAACAGGAATATCAATCAAGAGATTGTTGTTCCATCATTGTGCCCTAACCCTTATTCAAAGAAGGAACGACTTCTGCACAATCTGGACGTCGTCCGTGCCCTGAAATTTTATTTGCAGGCAACTAAAGATTTTCGCCAAACTTCTTCCCTGTTTGTCGTTTATTCTGGACAGAGGAGAGGTCAAAAAGCTTCGGCTACCTCTCTCTCTTTTTGGCTTCGTAGCATAATACGTTTAGCCTATGAGACTGCTGGACAGCAGCCTCCTGAAAGAATTACAGCTCATTCTACTAGAGCTGTGGCTTCCACTTGGGCCTTTAAGAATGAGGCCTCTGTTGAACAGATTTGCAAGGCTGCAACTTGGTCTTCACTTCACACTTTTTCGAAATTTTACAAATTTGACACTTTTGCTTCTTCGGAGGCTGTTTTTGGGAGAATGGTTCTACAGGCAGTGGTTCCTTCCGTGTAAAGATCCTGCCTGTCCCTCCCGTCATCCGTGTACTTTTAGCTTTGGTATTGGTATCCCATAAGTAATGGATGACCCGTGGACTGACTACACTTAACAGGAGAAAACATAATTTATGCTTACCTGATAAATTCCTTTCTCCTGTAGTGTAGTCAGTCCACGGCCCGCCCTGTTTTTACGGCAGGTCTAAATTTTAAATTAAACTCCAGTCACCACTGCACCCTATAGTTTCTCCTTTCTTGTTTGGTTTCGGTCGAATGACTGGGTATGACGTAGAGGGGAGGAGCTATATAGCAGCTCTGCTTGGGTGATCCTCTTGCACTTCCTGTTAGGGAGGAGATATAATCCCATAAGTAATGGATGACCCGTGGACTGACTACACTACAGGAGAAAGGAATTTATCAGGTAAGCATAAATTATGTTTTTATTTTTAGATTAGGGTCTGGGCATGTAAAAGAACTAAATGCCCTTTTAAGGGCAATGCCCATACAAATGCCTTTTTCAGGGCATTAGTTTGTTTTAGATAGTTATTTTATTTGGGGGGGGCAGGTTGTGGCAGTGGTGGGTTTTACTGTTGGGGGGGTGTTTGTATTTTTCTTACAGGTAAAAGAGCTGATATCTTTGGGGCAATGCCCCACAAAAGGCCCTTTTAAGGGCCATTGGTAGTTTATTGTAGGCTAGGGGTTTTTTATTGGGGGGGCTTTTTTATTTTGATAAGGCTATTAGATTAGGTGTAATTCTATTTTATTTTTGATTATTTGTTTCTTATTTTTCAAAATGTAGTGTTTTTTTTTGTAATTAGATACTTTTTGTAATTTTTAGAGTAGTGTTAGGATTTTTTTAATGTGTAGTTTAGTTTAATTTAATTGGTAGTTAGTTTAATAGTAGTTTAATAATTATCTTTAATTGTTTAAAATGAATTTATTTAATTTGACAGGGGAGTTTTAATTTAATTTAAGATAGGGAAATTGTAATTTTAGTATAAAGTTAGGTGGGCGTTAGGTTTAGGGGTTAATAGTTTATTTTAGTATATTTCCCTGTGGGGGGCTTGCGGTTTAGGGGTTAATAGGTTTATTATAGCGGTGGTGTGGGTGGACGGCAGATTAGGGGTTAGTTGCGGTGGTTTAGGGGTTAATAGGTTTATTATAGTGGCAACAATGTCGGGGAGCTTAGGGGTTAATAGGTTTATTATAGTGGCAACAATGTCGGGGAGCTTGCAGAATAGTGGTTAATACATTTTAATAGTGACTGCGATGTCCGAATAGGGGTTAATACATTTATTATAGTGTTGGCGATGCGGGAGGGCTTCGGTATAGGGGTTTATAGGTAGTTTATGGGTGTAAGTGTACTTTTTAACAATTTAGTTATGAGTTTTATGGTACAGCTTTGTAACGTAAAAAACTCATAACTACTGACTTTAGATGGCGGTACGGATCTTGAGGTTATAGAGTGTACCGCTCACTTTTTGGCCTCCCAGGCAAACTCGTAATACCGGCGCTATTGGAGTCCCATTGAAAAGGGACTTTTTTAAAAGTGCGAAATTGACATTGCGTGACTGGCTAAAAGGTGTGCGGTACACCTATACCTACAAGACTTGTAATAGCAGCGTTAGGGAAAATGAAGAGTTATGGGCCATAACAATGCTATTTGAATTATAACGCAAAACTCGTAATCTAGCTGTTTATTTATTAGTTTTGTGCGTAATTAGGGGATATAGACAGTTTACTGCATACCACCCTAAGCTGTAGACATGTTTATCATGAGATATTTGACTGTGTGTACTAGTCTGAAAATCTTCTTTGCAGTTGGTTAATTTCTTTCCTTTTTTGTGTGGACCCAGTGTGTATATCTTTGTGCCTGCGTTTGCGTTATTTAATATTGGTATGTGTATATATTGTATATTTATATATGTGTGTGTGTGTGTGTGTGTGTGTATATGTATGTATATATATAATGTATGTGTATATACAGTGGATATAAAAAGTCTACACACCCCTGTTAAAATGTCAGGTTTCTGTGATGTAAAAAAATTAAACAAAGATAAATAATTTCAGAACATTTTTCACCTTTTAATGTGACCTATAAACTGTACAACTCAATTGAAAAACAAACTGAAATCTTTTAGGTAAAGGGAAATAAAGAATAAAATAATCTGGTTGCATAAGAGTGAACACCCTTTTATAACTGGGGATGTAGCTGTGTTCAGAATTAAGCAATCACATTCAAAATCATGTTAAATAGGAGTCAGTACACACCTGTCATCATTTAAAGTGCCTATGATTAACCCCAAATAAAGTTCAGCTGTTCTAGTAGGTCTTTCCTGACATTTTGTTAGTTGCATCCTATAGCAAAAACCATGGTCCACAGAGAGCTTCTAAAGCATCAGAGGGATCTCATTGTTAAAAGGTATCAGTCAGGAGAAGGGTACAAAAGAATTTCCAAGGCATTAGATATACCATGGAACACAGTGAAGACAGTCATCATCAAGTGAAGAAAATATGGTGCAACAGTGACATTACCAAGAACTGCATGTCCCTCCAAAATTGATGAAAAGACGAGAAGAAAACTGGTCTGGGAGGCTGCCAAGAGGCCTACAGCAACATTAAAGGAGCTGAAGGAATATCTGGCAAGTACTGGCTTTGTGGTACATGTGACAACAATCGCCCGTGTTCTTCATATGTCTGGGCTATGGGGTAGAGTGGCAAGACGGAAGCCTTTTCTTATAAAAAAAAACATTCAAGCCCGGCTAAATTTTGCAAAAACACATCTGAAGTTTCCCAAAAGCATGTTGCAAAAGGTGTTCTGGTCTGATGAAACCAAAGTTGAACTTTTTTGGCCATAATTCCAAAAGATATGTTTGATGCAAAAACAACACTGCATATCACCAAAAGAACACCATACCCACAGTGAAGCATGGTGGTGTCAGCATCATGTTTTGGGGCTGTTTTTCTTCAGCTGGAACTGGGGCCTTAGTCAAGGTAGAGGGAATAATGAACAGTTCCAAATACCAGACAATATTGGCACAAAACCTTCAGGCTTCTGCTAGAAAGCTGAACACGAAGAGGAACTTCATCTTTCAGCATGACAATGACCCAAAGCATACATCCAAATCAACAAATGAATGGCTTCACCAAGAAGAAGATTAAAGTTTTGAAATGGCCCAGCTAGAGCCCAGACCTGAATCCAATTCAAAATCTGTGGGGTGATCTGAAGAGGGCTGTGCACAGGAGATGCCCTCACATTCTGACAGATTTAGAGTGTTTTTGCAAAGAAGAGTGGGCAAATCTTGCGAAGTCAAGATGTGCCATGCTGAAAAACTCATACCCAAAAAGACAGTGCAGTAATAAAATTAAAAGGTGCTTCAATAAAGTATTAGTTTAAGGGTGTTCACACTTATGCAACCATATTATTTTATTTTTTATTTCCCTTTACCTAAAAGATTTCAGTTTGTTTTTCAATTGAGTTGTACAGTTTATAGGTCACATTAAAGGTGGAAAAAGTTCTGAAATGATTTACCTTTGTCTCATTTTTTTACATCACAGAAACCTGACATTTTAGGGGTGTGTAGACTTTTTATATCCACTGTATATATGTGTGTGTATGTATGTGTGTGTGTGTGTGTATATATTCTTTCCTTTACATGCATAAGCATGAACACACACTCATGTACACACACATTCACTTTTACACTCTCATTTACACACCCTATGTTACATACTGATGCACAAACACTAACATGTACACACCCTATGTCACGCACTCATGCGCAAACGCACACACTCACATGTACACACCCTATGTCACGCACTCGTGCACAAACGCGCACACACTCACATGTTCACACCATATGTCACGCACTCATGCACAAACTCACTAACATGTTCACATCCTATGTCACGCACTCATGCACAAACGCACACACTCGCATGTTCACATCCTATGACACGCACTCATGCTCAAACTTTTACACTCTCATTTAGACACCCTATGTTACATACTGATGCACAAACATTAAAATGTACACATCCTATGTCACACATGTACAAACGCACACACTCACATGTACACATCCTATGTCACGCACTCATGCACAAACGCACACACACTCACATGTACACATCCTATTTCACACTCATGTACAAACGCACACACTCACATGTACACATCCTATGTCACGCACTCATGCACAAACGCACACACACTCACATGTACACATCCTATTTCACACTCATGTACAAACGCACACACTCACATGTACACATCCTATGTCACGCACTCATGCACACACGCACACACACTCACATGTACACATCCTATTTCACACTCATGTACAAACGCACACACTCTCATGTACACACCCTATGTCACACACTCATGCACAAACACACACACACTAACATGTTTACATCCTATGTCACACACTCTTGCACACACACACTCACATGTTCACATCCTTTGTCACACTCTCATGCACAAACACACACACAATCACATGCTCACATCCTATGTCACACACTTCTTAAAAAGGGGTGCCGATCAAGCAGGATGCAGGGGATCAAGTCGCCCTTTTAGTATGTTGTCAGCAGTTTACGGGTGCTACCTTCTGGGAGGAATGGGGGACACTTCAATTCCGGTTACTGGGCCATCTTCGCGGAGCCTCTTCCTCTGCTCCACAATCTTCATCCACGTCAGGGCCCTGTTTGTCCTCCCCCTGTTCCTGGAATCGGGCCATCTTTGCAGAGAAGGACTTCGGTGGCCTCTTCTGCCACTTCCGCTCCACACTCTTCATCTACGTTGGGGCCCTCTTTGTCCCAGTTTCTGGCACTGGGGGTAAATCTTTGCAGTGGCGGACTTCGGCCGCCTCCTCTGCTTCACATCTTCCAGTGGGTATGTGGCGGTTTAGATCTTTATTAGTGTAATGTTTGTTTGCGATCGTGGAGTACTTTGGTTTTTGGGTATTAGGATTAGTGGTTAGGCATGACGGTTATATTGCAAAGGAATTTTTACTATACTTCACCATTATGGGTGGCGATGCTGGGTGTTATTTATAGCCAGCATCGCCAACCCAAGGCATGTAAAGTAAACGCCTCTCAGTGATGCTGCTATGCTGGGAGCTTGGAATACTTCGAAAGGCTTGCTCGACATAGCAGCGGATCCTTTTAATATTTTGCCGCCTCGTAGCACTTTCGATCATCGGGGCCACAGTATCTCACCTCCCTCCTCTCACAGTATCTCTTCTTACCTCCCTTCTCTCTTCTCACAGTATCTCACCTCCCTCCTCTCACAGTATCTCTTCTCACCTCCCTCCTCTCTTCTCACAGTATCTCACCTCCCTCCTCTCTTCTCACAGTATCTCACCTCCCTCCTCTCCTCACACAGTATCTCACCTCCCTCCTCTCTTCTCACAGTATCTCACCTCCCTCCTCTCCTCACACAGTATCTCACCTCCCTCCTCTCCTCTCACAGTATCTCACCTCCCTCCTCTCCTCTCACAGTATCTCACCTCCCTCCTCTCACAGTATCTCTTCTCACCTCCCTCCTCTCTTCTCACAGTATCTCACCTCCCTCCTCTCACAGTATCTCACCTCCCTCCTCTCCTCTCACAGTATCTCACCTCCCTCCTCTCCTCTCACAGTATCTCACCTCCCTCCTCTCCTCTCACAGTATCTCACCTCCCTCCTCTCACAGTATCTCACCTCCCTCCTCTCACAGTATCTCACCTCCCTCCTCTCACAGTATCTCACCTCCCTCCTCTCCTCTCACAGTATCTCACCTCCCTCCTCTCCTCTCACAGTATCTCACCTCCCTCCTCTCCTCTCACAGTATCTCACCTCCCTCCTCTCCTCTCACAGTATCTCACCTCCCTCCTCTCACAGTATCTCACCTCCCTCCTCTCACAGTATCTCACCTCCCTCCTCTCCTCTCACAGTATCTCACCTCCCTCCTCTCACAGTATCTCTTCTCACCTCCCTCCTCTCTTCTCACAGTATCTCACCTCCCTCCTCTCCTCTCACAGTATCTCACCTCCCTCCTCTCCTCTCACAGTATCTCACCTCCCTCCTCTCCTCTCACAGTATCTCACCTCCCTCCTCACACAGTATCTCACCTCCCTCCTCTCTTCTCACAGTATCTCACCTCCCTCCTCTCCTCTCACAGTTTCTCCCCTCCCTCCTCTCCTCACACAGTATCTCACCTCCCTCCTCTCCTCTCACAGTATCTCACCTCCCTCCTCTCACAGTATCTCACCTCCCTCCTCACACAGTATCTCACCTCCCTCCTCACACAGTATCTCACCTCCCTCCTCTCCTCTCACAGTATCTCACCTCCCTCCTCTCACAGTATCTCACCTCCCTCCTCTCCTCTCACAGTATCTCACCTCCCTCCTCTCACAGTATCTCACCTCCCTCCTCTCCTCTCACAGTATCTCACCTCCCTCCTCTCACAGTATCTCACCTCTCTCCTCTCCTCTCACAGTATCTCACCTCCCTCCTCTCCTCTCACAGTATCTCACCTCCCTCCTCTCCTCTCACAGTATCTCACCTCCCTCCTCTCACAGTATCTCACCTCCCTCCTCTCCTCACACAGTATCTCACCTCCCTCCTCTCCTCACACAGTATCTCACCTCCCTCCTCTCCTCTCACAGTATCTCACCTCCCTCCTCTCCTCTCACAGTATCTCACCTCCCTCCTCTCCTCTCACAGTATCTCACCTCCCTCCTCTCCTCTCACAGTATCTCACCTCCCTCCTCTCCTCTCACAGTATCTCACCTCCCTCCTCTCCTCACACAGTATCTCACCTCCCTCCTCTCCTCTCACAGTATCTCACCTCCCTCCTCTCACAGTATCTCACCTCCCTCCTCTCACAGTATCTCACCTCCCTCCTCTCACAGTATCTCACCTCCCTCCTCTCACAGTATCTCACCTCCCTCCTCTCACAGTATCTCACCTCCCTCCTCTCACAGTATCTCACCTCCCTCCTCTCACAGTATCTCACCTCCCTCCTCTCCTCTCACAGTATCTCACCTCCCTCCTCTCACAGTATCTCACCTCCCTCCTCTCTTCTCACAGTATCTCACCTCCCTCCTCTCACAGTATCTCACCTCCCTCCTCTCACAGTATCTCACCTCCCTCCTCTCACAGTATCTCACCTCCCTCCTCTCCTCTCACAGTATCTCACCTCCCTCCTCTCACAGTATCTCACCTCCCTCCTCTCACAGTATCTCACCTCCCTCCTCTCCTCTCACAGTATCTCACCTCCCTCCTCTCCTCTCACAGTATCTCACCTCCCTCCTCTCACAGTATCTCACCTCCCTCCTCTCCTCACACAGTATCTCACCTCCCTCCTCTCCTCTCACAGTATCTCACCTCCCTCCTCTCCTCACACAGTATCTCACCTCCCTCCTCTCCTCACACAGTATCTCACCTCCCTCCTCTCACAGTATCTCACCTCCCTCCTCTCACAGTATCTCACCTCCCTCCTCTCCTCACACAGTATCTCACCTCCCTCCTCTCCTCACACAGTATCTCACCTCCCTCCTCTCCTCTCACAGTATCTCACCTCCCTCCTCTCCTCTCACAGTATCTCACCTCCCTCCTCTCCTCTCACAGTATCTCACCTCCCTCCTCTCCTCACACAGTATCTCACCTCCCTCCTCTCCTCTCACAGTATCTCACCTCCCTCCTCTCCTCTCACAGTATCTCACCTCCCTCCTCTCACAGTATCTCACCTCCCTCCTCTCACAGTATCTCACCTCCCTCCTCTCCTCACACAGTATCTCACCTCCCTCCTCTCCTCACACAGTATCTCACCTCAGTCTGTCTTCATACGCAGAATATCACCTCTCTCCTCCTCTTACATAGTCTCCTGTCTCACCTCCTCACCCATATGATTCTTCATATCAAAACTTTTACTTGCAGATTTTCTTCTTCAAGCCTAATGCACAGTTCTCCCTCACATGATCTAATTTACATGTCACCCTCTAACGTCTTCCCTTTTTTAGTGATATTTTCTTGCGTCCTGTTTCTTGGTCTCTGTCTGTCACACTCTTCCTCCTACCACACTTTCTCTCACGCACATACTTTTTCTGGTGCGCCCCTCCTTGTCTACTCATCCCTGCTGTTTATACATTGCCTGTAATCGGTGTATTTTGCAGAAGATGCACCTTCAGATCAGTTTGTTGCTATGCAACAGCATGCAGAGTGCTGAGTGGCACAGCTGTGAGAGCATCACTGGAGAGCGTAAACCCTAGGGGCTTCCACCTAGGGCTTTAGCCCCCCACTAATCTAATTGCACTTGAAATGTCTCAGGGGCGGGTGTGATGAGTTTGAGGAAGTTTGCAAGGATTGGCTGTAAACTGTCTTGTTTTCACATTCTACTACACACACAACTCTGTGTCTTGGGGTCATTCCCTGGATGGTTAGGTGCTTTTACTGTGGAACTCAGGATGGGAACAGTTAGCGAACTCTGTGCTTCCAGCTTCCAGGCACTGCTGTGCCCTTCAGTTAACATAAAACCTGGTAAGTACTGATATGTCGGTTTATGACCTTTTGGGTCTGCTGTGCCTCCTATTTCAATCATCTCTTTAAATGTCATATATGACTATATAAGGTTTTTTTGCATATATAACTTGTTTAATTTTTCTATCAGATATGGGTGTGGAATTCATCTAGTAGGGGTTAATGTTTTGAGTTAATTTTAGCTGAAGAAATTTAAAATGTGTATGATATAAAAGGAAATATTTTCCTAATACAGCTAATTAATAGGGCTGAATTTCTTCTGCAGTATGTGAATTAATTGCTCCATGCATCCCTAGTTTGACCAGGAAGGGTAAATAATGAGACAGAATAATGTTAATACCTGTTTCTAGTGTGTTGTTCAGTTTCTTTCCTTTTTTATGGTAACAGAATTATATTCTTAGCCTTAGAAGATGTCCCCAATTTATCTGACTGTACAAGATGTGCAGTTTATTTCTGTATATGAACTGCTAGAGCTTAGTTTATTTTTATTTTATTATGCCTATTGCTATATGAAACTGGTTGTGTCTTGTTTCTGACTGGTAGGAACTAATGTATTATATCTTGTCTTATGACTGGGTTGAAGGTAACAGCCATGCTCTTACTCTGTGGAAATCCCCCCCCCCCCCCCCCCACGCCCCCAACCTTTTTACCTGGTTTCTGGTATCTCTGTGAAAAGAGTCACAGGCTTTGTACTTAAGACACAGTTTATAAGCTATGTTCCTATGTATGTGGGTCATGATGTTCTTCTTGTATTTAAATATGTAGCCTGATAGGCCCATTCAATATCTGTTAGATATTATTCTTTGCAATCTCAGCCCAATACTACATTTACATATTTCCTGACTGGCCTTGCCTATGCCTGTCTCTCATAACTCCCCATGGGTTGTGCCTGTTTAGTGTAGTTCTTTATTGGTTATGCCCACTTCTGCAGTGCATGGTTAGTGGTCAGCTCTTAATATTCCTGCCTCACAGGAGATATGGTGGCCTGTGATTGTACCTTATTTGTGACCTGTAGGGTCCTATCTGTGAAACTTACAGGCTCAGTGGGTTTTTTGCATAATTTCCTTGCATAAGGCGGGGAGAGTCCATGACTTCATTCCTTACTGTTGGGAAATACAACACCTGGCCGCCAGAAGGAGGCAAAGACACCCCAGCCAAAGGATTAAATATCCCTACCACTTCCCCTATCCCCCAGTCATTCTTTGCCTTTCGTCACTATAGGAGGTGGCAGGGAATTGTCAGAAGATTCGGATAGTCCTGTAATAGGTATGTTCCCTTCGAGAAAGGACTGGAGTTTTAAAGGGACACTACCCAAATTTTTTCTTTTGTGATTCAGATAGAGCATGCAATTTTAAGCAACTTTCTAATTTACTCCTATTTTCAAATGCTCTTTATTCTCTTGGTATCTTTATTTGAAATGCAAGAATGTAAGTTTAGATGCCGGCCCATTTTTGGTGAACAACCTAGGTTGTCCTTGCTGATTGGTGGATAAATGCATCCACCAATCAAAAACTGCTGTCCAGAGTTCTGAACCTAGAAAAAAGCTTAGATGCCTTCTTTTTCATATAAAGATAGCAAGAGAACGAAGAAAAATTGATAATAGGAGTAAATTAGAAAGTTGCTTAAAATTTCATGCTCAATCTGAATCACAAAATAATTTTTTTGGGTACAGTGTCCCTTTAAGTAATCACGTCAACCTCTCAGTGAGAGTATTGATGAAAGTTAGAGACTGGAGATGCAGGGAAAGTTTTTCTGCGAACCCATCACAACTGTCGCCTAACAGCTCCTGAGCAATCAGTGTTGACGAGTTTCACTGCTTGCTGTAACACACTCAAGTCCATGTCAGAGCGTTGCTGCAAGACTGTCACACTTGAGAGGCTGTGCCTGTTCCACAGCATGGGTCCTGGAGGGTAAGACCTTTTTATATATACACTTTTGCTATACAGGGTCACAGTGTGGCTCCTTTATGCCTCGACAGGATCAAGGGTTAATATCTCCTTCAGGGAGATTATTTAAACAGCAAGGGGTTATTTATAACTGCTTTAATGTGAGAGTTTTTTTGGACTCATAGACTGTGTGCTTTTGGCTTGGAACAAACAGGTTTCACTTTTGTTTTTGAGTGTTGCGCAGCTCATAATAGCTTAGCGCCTTTTTTATAGCAGGGGAAGTCCTGTCCTACGCACCACGTGACCGGGTGCAGTCTTTTCATTTTCCTACGATCCTGCTCCAGACATCACTCCTAAGGAGAGCGTTAGCTGTCTGGGTCTAGAAAGTGGTGAGTGCCCCAGCCATTGGGATTATAAAGGTGCCATTTTAATATAATAATAAAAGCTTTCTTTTTTTTTTTTTTTTGTCTGTCCTTCTGTGGATATATCTTAGCTATGGCGGACACCTATACTACATTAGAAGGTTCCGCTCCTTCTGTACTGATTAATAATTTCTCTTTATATTGTGAGGAGGCCGTGGTTTGCCTGCCTGCTCAATTTTGTTCCATTTGCCTAAGCACTGTTCTAAAGTCTAAGAAGGGAGACAAGCCTGCTAATACTCATAGTGCTATTAGCTCCTCTGAGCTGTCTACCTCTCAGGAATCTGTGTCCCGAGAAATTACTACCCTTTCTACACTACCTGCTCCACATGCAGTTCCCCGCGGCCCAACTAATCCATCTGGAGGGGGCTTTTTTTCCTGCGGACTTTACCGCGCAGTTACAATCGGCTGTGTCTGTGGCCCTGAGTGCCTTACCTCCCTCTAGCAAATATAGAGGTTTAAACATAGTTCTCCCGACCTAGAGTCATCTTAATATTTGTCGGATTTAGCTACTATGTCTCAGCTATCCAAGGATGAGTTAACCTCTATAGCTTCAGAGGGTAAACTTTCTGAGTCGGAGGCTTCAGTTTCTAAACCTCATTCAGCAGAGGAACCCTCCTTTAGATTTAAATGGAGCATCTGCGTTTTTTTTTTTAATTAAAGTAGGCTCTGTCTACGCTAGAGGTTCAAGAGGCTAAACTCCCTGAGGAACCTAAGATACCTAAATTAGACAGAGTTTATAAATACAGGAAGGTCCCTCTGGCTTTTCCTGTGCCAGTTAAGATGGCAAACGTTATTAGTAACGAATAGGAACTTTTTTCCCCCTCGTCTAATTTTCAAAAATTATTCGCAGTCTCTGACTCTCAATTAGATTTGTGGGGCTCCATCCCTAAGGTTGATGGCGCTATTTCTACGCTGGCTAAGCATACTACTATCCCTCTGGAGGATAGTTCTTCTTTTAGAGAGCCTATTGATAAGAAAATGGAATCTTTTCTGAGGAAGATGTTTCAACATACAGAGTTTTTATTTCAACCGGCGGCAGCTGTAGCCGCGGTTGCTGGAGCAGCTACCTACTCGGGCGACTCTCTGTTGGAGCTAATTGGGGGTGGAGACTCCCTTCGAGGATATTCAGGAGAGAATTAAAACTCTGAGAATTGCTAACTCCTTCATCTGTGACGCGAATATGCAGATTATTCGTCTAAATGCAAATGCTTCTAGCTTTGTGGTCCTAGCCCGCCGGGCTCTCTCGTTGAAGTCTTGATCTGCGGATAAGACTTCTAAATCCAGACTCCTTTCTATTCCTTTCAAGGGGAAGATTTTATTCGGTACTGGGCTGGACTCCATTATTTCTACAGTTACCGGAGGGAAAGGTGCATTCCTACCGCAGGATAAGAAGAATAGGCCTAAGGGACGCAATTGTCTAATTTTCGTTCCTTTCATTCTGACAAATCACAACGACAGCAATCCTCATCCAAGTCTGAGCAGCCCAAGAGTACTTGGAAGCCGGCTCAGTTCTGGAATAAGTCCAAACAGACTAAGAAGCCCGCCGAGAACAAATTGTCATGAAGGGGCGGCCCCCGATCCTGTCTCTCTTTTTACAGGCGCTTGGTTCCCGGATGTACAGGAACCTTGGGTCCTGGAGGTTGTATCTCAGGGATACCGGATAGGATTAAAATCTCATCCGCTCAGGGGCAGATTCCTACTCTCCAGACTGTCTACAAGACCAGAAAAGAGAACTTCCTTTTTAGGTTTTGTACAGTATCTCTCCTCTCTGGGAGTAATTGTCCCGGTACCTACAGCAGAAATAGGTTTGGGGTTTTATTCAAACCTTTTCATGGTTCCAAAAAAGGATGGAATTTTTCGGCCAATTCTGGACCTAAAGTGTTCCCTCTTTCAAGATGGAGACAATACAGTGAATCCTTCCTCAGGAACGACAGTTTATAACCACCATAGACCTGAAGGATGCATACCTTCACGTTCCGATACACAAGAAACATTTTCAGTTTCTGGGGTTTGCCTTTCTGGACCAGCACTTCCAGTTCATAGCTCTTCCGTTTGGCCTAGCTACTGCTCCAAGGATATTTTTGAAGGTTCTGGGAGTTCTTCTAGTCGGATATAGATCTTATGGCATCCTGCCTCAATACCAAGCTACCCAGGTACGGGTCGAGGGATCGTCAGGCGGAACTGATAGATGCGCTATCAGTACCATGGAGGTTCAGACTCGTATATCTTTTCCTCCACTACCGCTTCTCCCTCGTGTGGTGGCTCGCATCAAGCAGGAGCGAGCATCAGTGATTCTTATTGCTCCATTGTGGCCACGAAGGACGTAGTTTGCGGTTCTGGTGGGGATGTCCTCATCTCCTCAGTGGAGGTTACCTTGTCGCAGAGATCTGCAGATAAAGGGTCCCTTCATTCATCAAAATCTAGATTCTCTGAGGCTGACGCTTAGTCTTAGCCAAGAGAGGGTTTTCTGAAAGTGTTTTCAACACTCTGGTTCAGTCTCGTATCTAACATAAAGTGTGGAGGACTTACTTGTACTGGTGTGAAGAGCGTGACTTTTCCTGGCATAAGGTTAAGGTTGCCAGAATTGTATCTTTTCTCCAGGTTGGACTGGAGAAGGGTCTATCTGCTAGTTAGTTCCCTGAAGGGACAGATATCGGCCCTGTCTATGCTACTGCACAAGAGATTGGCTGAGCTTCCGGATGTGCTATCCTTTGTCAAGGCTCTGACTTGGATCAGACCTGTGTTTAGATCTGGGGCTCCGCCTTTGAGCCTCAATCTTGTTCTTAGCGTTTTGCAGTAGGCTCACGACCCTACCCGTAATTTATTTTTGTTGGGCTGCTCCTTTTTTATATTATTTCTTCTGGCACCTTTTATACCCTCAGCAACATGTAGAACAGCTGCCTGGCAAATAGTGTGCTTGTGACGACTGTGGAAATCTGCCCAATTCCACTGTAGCAATATGAAATACGAAAATGTCCAAAAAAGTGTCTTTATTGACAAATGAAAGAGCGACGTTTCGTGACTACATGATTAAGTGACAGTAGTCACGAAACGTCGCTCTTTCATTTGTCAATAAAGACACTTTTTAAGCAAGTTGTGCTGTGAACATTTTCATATTTCACCTTTTATACCCTGATGTTTCTCCTACTTTTCCTTTTGCTTCCTCTGCAGAATGACTGGGGGATAGGGGAAGTGGGAGGCATATCTAAGCCTTTGGCTGGGGTGTCTTTGCCTTCTCCTGGTGGCCAGGTGTTTTATTTCCCAACAGTAAGGAATGAAGTTGTGAACTCTCCCTGCAAGGAAGGAAAGGAATTTATCTGGTAAGCATAAATTATGTTATTGTGGGCATTGTCTGTACCTCGTTACCTTAGTCTTTTTCTTTGCATGGAATTGTTTTTGAGTAATTTTCCTGCTTTGTATGGTGTCATATTCTTTGTTCTTCTTGTGACTTTTCTTGGCCATTTGTATTTGTGGCATTGAGTCTTAGCAGTCTGCTGCCTGGCAAGGGGCTTAAAGGGATACTGATCCCAAATTGTTTTCTTTCATGGTTCAGATAGAGCATGCAATTAATTTTAAGTAACTTTCTAATTTACTCCTATTATCAATTTTTTTTTGTTCTCTTGGTATCTTTATTTGAAAAAGTAGGAATGTAAGCATAGGAGCCGGACCATTTTTGATTCAGCACCCTGAATAGTGCTTGCTCTAATTGGTGGCTACATTTATCCACCAATCAGCAAGCGCTACCCAGGTGCTGAACCAAGGATGTTAAGCTTACATTCCTGCTTTTTCAAATAAAGATATCAAGAGAACGAAGAAAAAATTATAATACTAGTAAATAAGAAGGTTGCTTAAAATTGCATAATCTATCTGAATCATGAAAGAAAAAAATTGTGTTCAGTGTCCCTTTTTAAAGGGACAGTAAAGGTAAAAAATAAACTTTAGTTATTCAGATAGAGCATGCAGTTTTAAACAACTTTTTAATTTACTTATTTTATCAAATTTGTTTTGTTCTCTTGATATCATTTGTTTAGAGTAAATTTAGGAGCTTAGGAGTGTGCACGTGTCTATAGCAATCTATGGCAGTAGTGTTTGTACCTATGTATAACGTTGCTGTAAACAATGTTGCAAATATTGCTGCTAGATGGCTAAAGACACGTGCTCACCTAGGATTACTCTCTAACAAAGGATACCAAGAGAACTAAGCAAAATTGATAATTTAAGTAAATTGGAAAGGTTTTTTTTTTTTGTGTTTTTTTTTTTCTTTTCTTTTCAATTTTGTACTCTCAAGTTTAATTTGGACTTTACTGTCCCTTAAACAAACTCAGGCACCAGTTAGCCACTGGCACCATAAATCTAGACCCTGGTCCCCATGGCACCTTAACCCTTTGAGTGCTAATGACGGCTCTGAGCCGTCACAGAGTTTCTCACTCTGGTGCTAATGACGGCTCTGAGCCATCATTATTATTCTTTATTTATAAAGCGCAGAAAGATTCCGCAGCGCTGCCCATGGGTACAAGGATAACAACTTTATTTATACTTAACAATGTTAAGTATAGGAGGAGGGGGCATGCTGCTTAGAAACCTCTATCTCAGGCATCTAAGCAGCTACAGACCCCCAAGACCCACTGTTGGAAAGGTAATCGTCTAACCTTTCCAACAGTGTAAGTCTTGGGGGTCTGTAATAGCACCCAGGTGGGAAATTGCTTAGCACTCAAAGGGTTAAATTGGCTTTTTAAAAAAAACAAAAAAAAAAACATTTTTTTAAGAGAACTCGCAGTACTGACAAGACTTGTTAGATAATCTAGCCAGAGAAGAGAGCTTTAGATCATTAGGCCGGGGTACTTTCCCTGCCTTTTGCCAGTCTATTCGTTTTTCTGTGCTGTATTTCCTTATTTGATCTGTGGCTCAAATCAGAGATTAGTGCCTCACCTCTGCACAGCCATATATCAAGTTACAAACACTTACTGGTTACTAGTTGCAATTGCAGAGGGGAAAAATGCTACCACTGGTTTCTCTTTAAAGGGATTCAGTTATCGATTCTGTGGGAATGTGAAGGGTACTTTCAGTGTAGCTACTTTGTGAAGAAAGAGGTGTTTGACAGTATTCCAGCAACAAGGGGGGTGGGGGGTAACTGAAGAGAGTTTTGTTGGTCATTAAAGTCGGTGTTTGCTGGTTAGTTTGGGGAATACCTCTGTTTAACTAGATGGGCTTTTTTAGAATACTGAATTGAAGTTCCATGATTTGTGAAATAATTTATTGAGGAAGTTGTAGGGTTTGTATTCAGGAAGCAGTAACAAAAATGTATCAGTAACTTATGGGGAAGGTAAAATATGATTGTGTTCTCAAAAATATGTGGGTACTAATTACTGAGTTCAGGTGTTTCAGGCACACACATTGCCAACAGGTGCGTGCAATCCAGCACATAGTCATGAAATCTCCATAGACCAATTTCAGTGCGACCCACTAAAACTATAGAGTTCAGTGACTTTAAAACTGCCACTGTCATAGGATGTCATCTTTGCAACGAGTCAGTTTGACATCTGCCCTACTAGATCTGCCACAATCAACTAAGTGCTATTATTGTAAAAGTAGAAGCATCTAGGAGCAAGAACAGCCGAACTATGTGGTTGTAGATGCCTCTGGAAGCAACATCAGCACAAGAACTGTGTGCATTGTGAGCTTCATGAAATGGGTTTCTATGGCTGAGCAACTGTACACAAGCCTTACATAAACATGTGGTATGCCAGTCGTCAGCTGGAGTGGCGTAAACACTAGAGTGATGAATCACACTTCACTATTTGGCAGTCTGATTGAAGAATCTGAGTGTGGTGGATTCCAGCAGAATGCTACCTACTGTAATGCATAGTGCTTACTCTAAAGTTTAATGGAGGAGGGATAATAGTTTGGAGCTGTTTTTTAGGGTTTGGGCTATTTTCCTTAGTTTCAGTGATAGGTTATCTTAATTCTACAGGATACAAAGGCATTTTAGACAATTGGGTGCTTCCAACTTTTTGACAGCAGTTTGAGGAAGGCCCTTTCCTATTGCAGCATAACTGTGCCACTAAGGACAAAGTGGGGTCCATCAAGAAATGGTTTGACATGTTTGGTTTGGAGGAACTCGAGTGGTTTTCACAGTGCCCTGACTTCAACTCAATTGAACACCTTTGGGATTAATTGTAACACCAATTGTGAGCCTGACTTTCTTGTGCAATATCGGTGCCTGACCTCACAAATGCTTTTTTGGCTGAATGGGCACAAATTCTCACGGACACACTCCAAGATCTTGTGGAAAGCCTTCCCAGAAGAGTTGTGACTATAAATTTAAAGGGGGGGGCACATAATGCATTTTAATTACCCTTTGTTTTGGAATGGGATGTCCAACAGGTTCATATAGGTTTTTTTTTTTTTTTTTTTTTAAATATTTATTTATATCAAGTAGTGTACATAAGAAAAAGAAGACAAACAAGAAAAACAAAACATGATCACAAATAAAATACATTTCTTAATCGGGGCCACGCAGGGCCATAAATGTATCTCCAACACTAGGAGAGAAAAAACAAAGCAATAAAGTACACCACTATTTAAATAAAATTTTGACTTCTTTCTTTACATAATTTCAAGTACATGAGCCTTGGATAGATTCCATAGACCATAGACCGTCTGTATATCAAAAAGAAGGATAACAAACTACGGACTTTAGTGAGAATTTTACACTCAATATAACTTGCGTGATATCTATATTATGTTGTGTTCCTCATCTATTGGGTCTAACCAGGCTCTTAGTTTATATTGCTAGATCCGTGGATATTCATTCATACAGACACATTCATTCGTACCTATCAAAGCAGTTGATAGGAACCACAAGGCACACCGGTAGAGGGCAGGGTATGGGGGAGAAGAAGAGAAGGAAAAAAAAAAAAAAAAAGGGGAAGAAAAGCCGAGAAGAGAACATATACTACTTATATACTCAATATACTTTGTTAGTTAATTTGACCATTCTTTAGGAAACTGCCCTGTAAGTATATTTTGCAGGACAAAGGTAGTATTACACAGTGGACGGACTATTTGAGCTTGAGTACTATTCGGGAATGACTTAATAATGCCCTCCCATTTATTGAAGAAAACTTGCACCTGTTTGTCATTAGAAGTTGTTACATTGTACTGTTCCAATGTAATTTGCATGATGACTGCTTTCTTAAAGCTTGCAAATTCTACTATCCGTGCAGCCTTCCAATTTTTCAATATGATGTTACGGGCTATCATCAATAATGTATTAATAAGTTTGTACTCTCTACCACCCGAAGATCGCGTGGTGAGAAACACTACCTCTTGCGGGCCAATATTTATTCTCAAATTAACTACCCGCTTGACCCAGTAGAATATCTTGCTCCAAAATTGCATAATTTTAGGGCAAGACCATAAACAGTGCATGATGTCGGCGTTTTCTATACTACATTTCGTGCACTGATAAGCTTTTTTGTACCACATGGCCATTTTGTTTGGAGGTTCATATAGGTTTGATGGTCAGATGTCCACATACTTTTGGCTATATAGTGTATAAGAAGTAAAGCCCTGTATTGCACGACCCAGGAGCCAGGGCTTATATAATTTATATTGGTGTTATATTCTTTTTTTCCTTTGTTGAATCTAAAAGAAGGCATTTTTTAAAATGTTATTTTTAAAGGATATTCCTTTTTATGAATAAAACCATTGTTTTCTCTTTAAATGCTTGTGGAGGCATGCCATTGTCTACTAACAGGTCTGTGAGAGTTGTCCTAATCGGCCAATGAGGAACCTGCTGTTTATCTTTTTTAAAAATGTACTTTCTCTTGTTAAGTGTGTTCAGTCCACGGGTCATCCATTACTTATGGGATATATTCTCTTTCCCAACAGGAAGTTGCAAGAGGATCACCCAAGCAGAGCTACTATATAGCTCCTCCCCTCACATGTCATATCCAGTCATTCTCTTGCAACCCTCAACAAAGAAGGAGGTCGCGAGAGGAGTTGGAGTTTTTACTTAATTATTCTTCAATCAAAAGTTTGTTATTTTAAAATGACACTGGAGTGTGCCGTTTTTTGTATCTCAGGCAGTATTTGGAGAAGAATCTGCCTGCGTTTTTCTATGATCTTAGCAGACGTAACTAAGATCCGCTGGCTGTTCTCGACATTCTGAGGAGTAGGGTAACTTCAGAAAGAGGGGAATAGCATGCGGGGTCCCCCGCAAGTGAGGTATGTGCAGTACATTATTTTCTGGGAATGGAATTGACTAAGAAAATACTGCTGTTACCCATATGATGTAAGTACAGCCTTAAATGCAGTAGTAGCGACTGGTATCAGGCTGATAAATGTATGCGCAGTTGAGTTATTTTCTAGGGACTAGAATTTGACTGAGAAAATACTGTTAATATTGAAATAATGTTTAAGCCTTATCTGCAGTGGAAGCGACTGGTAGCAGGCTTAGTGATAATTTTGCATGACATTCAAAATGTTGTTTTTAAAACGTTTACTGGCATGTTATTTGTTTTGTGAGGTACTTTGGTGATAAATCTTTTTGGGCATGATTTTTTCCACATGGCTAACGTATTTTCTGCATAGAAACCGTTATATCAGGTCTCCCACTGTTGTAATATGAGTGGGAGGGACCTTGTTTTAGCGCCTTGTTGCGCAGTTAAAATTCTAGCACAGTCTTCCTGTTTCTTCCTCCTTGATCCAGGACGTCTCTAGAGAGCTCAGGGGTCTTCAAAATTCGATTTTGAGGGAGGTAATCAGTCACAGCAGATCTGTGACAGTGTGTTTGACTGTGATAAAAGCGTTAAATCTTAATTTGATATCCGTTTTTGGGTATTTAGGGGTTAATCATCCTTTTGCTAATGGGTGCAATCCTCTGCTAATTAATACATTTCTCGTTAAGAATTGTTGACTATAACTGAATTCGTTTTCTTTGTTATTCAACTGTGTTTTTAAAAGCGCTGCAGCGTTTTTTATATTGCTTGTAAACTTATTGAAAGTGATTTCCAAGCTTGCTAGCTTCATTGCTAGTCTGTTTAAACATGTCTGATACAGAGGAATCTGCTTGTTCATTATGTTCAAAAGCCGATGTGGAGCCCAATAGAAATATGTGTACCATTTGTAATGATATTACTTTGAATAAAAGTCAATCTGTACCGATAAAGAAATTATCACCAGACAACGAGGGGGAAGTTATGCCGTCTAACCCTCCTCACGTGTCAGTACCTGCGTCTCCCGCTCGGGAGGTGCGTAAGATTGAGGCGCCAAGTACATCAAGGCCCTTGCAAATCACTTTACATGATATGGCTAATGTTATGAAAGAAGTATTATACAATATGCCCGAATTAAGAGGCAAGCGCGATAGCTCTGGGTTAAGGACAGAGCGCGCTGATGACACGAGAGCCATGTCTGATACTGCGTCCCAATTTGCAGAACATAAGGACGGTGAGCTTCATTCTGTCGGTGACGGTTCTGATCCGGGGAGACCGGATTCAGAAATTTCAAATTTTAAATTTAAGCTTGAGAACCTCCGCGTGTTACTAGGGGAGGTGTTAGCGGCTCTGAATGATTGCGACACGGTGGCAATCCCAGAGAAATTATGTAGGTTGGATAGATACTATACCGTACCGGTGTGTACTGACGTTTTTCCTATACCAAAAAGGCTTACAGAAATTATTAGTAAGGAGTGGGATAGACCCGGTGTGCCCTTTTCCCCTCCTCCGATATTTAGAAAAATGTTCCCTATAGACGCCACCACACGAGACTTATGGCAGACGGTCCCTAAGGTGGAGGGAGCAGTTTCTACTTTAGCCAAGCGTACCACTATCCCGGTGGAGGATAGCTGTGCTTTCTCAGATCCAATGGATTCAACAAGATTTTATATTGCAGCCTCTTGCATGCATTGCGCCTGTCACGGCTGCAGCGGCATTCTGGTTTGAGTCTCTGGAAGAGGCGATTCGCACAGCACCATTGGATGAGACTTTGAGCAAAGTTAGAATGCTTAAACTGGCTAATGCATTTGTTTCGGATGCCGTAGTGCATTTAACCAAACTTACGGCTAAAAATTCCGGATTCGCCATACAGGCGCGCAGGGCGCTATGGCTTAAATCCTGGTCAGCAGATGTAACTTCTAAGTCTAAACTACTTAACATTCCTTTCAAAGGGCAGACCTTATTCGGGCCTGGCTTGAAGGAAATTATTGCTGACATTACGGGAGGTAAGGGCCACACCCTTCCTCAGGACAGGGCCAAATCAAAGGCCAAACAGTCTAATTTTCGTGCCTTTCGTAACTTCAAGGCAGGAGCAGCATCAACTTCCTCCGCTCCAAAACAGGAAGGAACTACTGCTCGTTACAGACAGGGTTGGAAAGGCAACCAGTCATGGAACAAGGGCAAGCAGGCCAGAAAGCCTACTTCCACCCCTAAGACAACATGAAGACAGGGCCCCCTCTCCGGAGACGGATCTAGTGGGGGGCAGACTTTCTCTCTTCGCCCAGGCCTGGGCAAGAGATGTACAGGATCCCTGGACGTTGGAGATTATATCTCAGGGATACCTTCTGGATTTCAAAACTTCTCCTCCACAAGGGAGGTTTCATCTGTCAAGGTTATCAACAAACCTAGTAAAGAAAGAGGCATTTCTACAATGTGTACAAGACCTCTTAGTGATGGGAGTGATCCACCCAGTTCCGCGAACGGAACGAGGACAAGGGTTTTACTCAAATCTATTTGTGGTTCCCAAAAAAGAGGGAACCTTCAGACCAATCTTAGACTTAAAAATCTTAAACAAATTCCTAAGGGTTCCATCGTTCAAGATGGAAACCATTCGGACCATCCTGCCCATGATCCAAGAGGGTCAATATATGACCACAGTGGACTTAAAGGATGCCTACCTTCACATACCGATTCACAAAGATCATTATCGGTACCTAAGATTTGCCTTTCTAGACAGGCATTACCAGTTTGTAGCTCTTCCCTTCGGGTTAGCTACGGCCCCGAGAATTTTTACAAAGGTTCTGGGCTCACTTCTGGCGGTACTAAGACCACGAGGCATAGCGGTGGCTCCGTACCTAGACGACATTCTGATTCAAGCGTCAAGTTTTCAAAATGCAAAGTCTCATACAGAGATAGTTCTAGCATTTCTGAGGTCGCATGGGTGGAAAGTGAACGTGGAAAAGAGTTCTCTGTTACCGCTCACAAGGGTTCCTTTTCTAGGGACTCTTATAGATTCTGTAGAGATGAAGATTTACCTGACGGAGTCCAGGTTATCAAAGATTCTCAATGCTTGCCGTGCCCTTCACTCCATTCCAAGCCCATCAGTAGCTCAGTGTATGGAAGTAATCGGCTTGATGGTCGCGGCAATGGACATAGTGCCATTTGCGCGCCTGCATCTCAGACCGCTGCAACTATGCATGCTAAGTCAGCGGAACGGGGATTACTCAGATCTGACCCCTTTGCTAAATCTGGACCAGGAGACCAGAGATTCTCTTCTCTGGTGGTTGTCACGGGTTCATCTGTCCGAAGGAATGACCTTTCGCAGACCAGATTGGACGATTGTAACAACAGATGCCAGCCTTCTAGGCTGGGGAGCAGTCTGGAACTCCCTGAAGGCTCAGGGATCGTGGACTCAGGAGGAGAAACTCCTACCAATCAACATTCTAGAATTAAGAGCAATATTCAATGCTCTTCTAGCTTGGCCTCAGTTAGCAACACTGAGGTTCATCAGGTTTCAGTCGGACAACATCACGACTGTGGCTTACATCAATCATCAAGGGGGAACCAGGAGTTCCCTAGCGATTTTGGAAGTCTCGAAGATAATTCGCTGGGCAGAGTCACACTCTTTCCACCTGTCAGCGATCTACATCCCAGGTGTGGAGAACTGGGAAGCGGATTTTCTAAGTCGCCAGGAGGTATTTGCTCAACTGATTCGTCGTTGGGGCAAACCGGATCTGGATCTTATGGCATCTCGCCAGAACGCCAAGCTTCCTCGTTACGGATCCAGGTCCAGGGACCCAGGAGCGGTGCTGGTAGATGCACTTGCAGCCCCTTGGGTTTTCAACATAGCTTATGTGTTTCCACCTTTTCCGTTGCTACCTCGACTGATTGCCAGGATCAAACAGGAGAGAGCATCGGTGATTCTGATAGCGCCTGCGTGGCCATGCAGGACCTGGTATGCAGAACTAGTGGACATGTCGTCCTGTCCACCATGGTCTCTACCTCTGAGGCAGGACCTTCTAATTCAGGGTCCTTTCAACCATCCAAACCTAATTTCTCTGAGGCTGACTGCTTGGAGATTGAACGCTTGATTCTATCAAAGCGTGGGTTTTCGGATTCGGTTATTGATACATTGATACAGGCTCGGAAACCTGTTACCAGAAAAATTTACCATAAGATATGGCGTAAATATTTATATTGGTGTGAATCCAAGAGTTACTCATGGAGTAAGGTTAGGATTCCTAGGATATTGTCTTTTCTACAAGAGGGTTTAGAAAAGGGCTTATCCGCTAGTTCACTAAAGGGACAGATTTCTGCTCTGTCTATTCTTTTACACAAGCATCTGGCAGGGAATCCAGACGTCCAGGCTTTTTGTCAGGCTTTGGCTAGGATTAAGCCTGTGTTTAAGGCTGTTGCTCCTCCGTGGAGCTTAAACTTGGTTCTTAAAGTTCTTCAGGGTGTTCCGTTTGAACCCCTTCATTCCATTGATATTAAGCTTTTATCTTGGAAAGTTCTGTTTTTGATGGCTATTTCCTCGGCTCGAAGAGTCTCGGAGTTATCTGCCTTACATTGTGATTCTCCTTATCTGATCTTTCATTCAGACAAGGTAGTCCTGCGTACTAAACCTGGGTTTTTGCCTAAGGTTGTTTCTAACAGGAATATCAATCAAGAGATTGTTGTTCCATCATTGTGTCCTAATCCTTCTTCAAAGAAGGAACGTCTTTTGCATAATCTAGACGTGGTCCGTGCCCTGAAGTTCTACTTACAGGCAACTAAAGATTTTCGACAAACTTCTTCCCTGTTTGTCGTTTACTCTGGACAGAGGAGAGGTCAAAAGGCTTCGGCTACCTCTCTCTTTTTGGCTTCGTAGCATAATACGTTTAGCCTATGAGACTGCTGGACAGCAGCCTCCTGAAAGAATTACAGCTCATTCCACTAGAGCTGTGGCTTCCACTTGGGCCTTTAAAAATGAGGCCTCTGTTGCACAGATTTGCAAGGCTGCAACTTGGTCTTCACTTCATACTTTTTACAAATTTTACAAATTTGACACTTTTGCTTCTTCGGAGGCTGTTTTTGGGAGAAAGGTTCTACAGGCAGTGGTTCCTTCTGTTTAATGTTCCTGCCTTGTCCCTCCCTTCATCCGTGTACTTTAGCTTTGGTATTGGTATCCCATAAGTAATGGATGACCCGTGGACTGAACACACTTAACAAGAGAAAACATAATTTATGCTTACCTGATAAATTTATTTCTCTTGTAGTGTGTTCAGTCCACGGCCCGCCCTGTCTTTTTGAGGCAGGTTCTAAATTTTAAATTATAACTCCAGTCATCACTGCACCCTATAGTTTCTCCTTTCTCGTCTTGTTTCGGTCGAATGACTGGATATGACATGTGAGGGGAGGAGCTATATAGCAGCTCTGCTTGGGTGATCCTCTTGCAACTTCCTGTTGGGAAGGAGAATATATCCCATAAGTAATGGATGACCCGTGGACTGAACACACTACAAGAGAAATAAATTTATCAGGTAAGCATAAATTATGTTTTTGTTCTCCCTTGTTAAAGAGTGAACTAGATGACAGTAGTGTTAGTACAGTATATAATATTGTAAAAAGCATTCATGGAAAACTGCTACCTTTTATAGTGCTTCAGACATGAGCATACTACCTACCTACGTATGCTCTTCAAAAAGATTTTTTTTATTTCATGATTCTGATATAGGATACCGTTTTAAACAATTTTCCAATTTACATATATTATCTAATTTGCTTTGCTCTTTGCTATTCTTTGTTGCAAACAATACCTAGGTAGACTCAGGAACAGCAAATCACTACTGTGAGCTAGCTGCTGATTGGTAGCTGCACATATGTGGCTTGCCTGATGTGTTAAGTTAATTTCCAGTAGTGCCAAGAAGACAAAGCAAAAGTGATAATAGAGGTAAACGGGAAAGTTGTTTTTTTTTTAAATATTTTTATTGAGGAAATGTGCATTAAAATTATAAAACTGTCATACATGTAAATAAAGAAAAATACAAATCATACTGAGCAAACATTTTTGCAGACATTGAGCAATGTTCCTCATTGAGCAATGTTCCTTAGTTTTAACATAAAAAGTACATAGGGGTATTATAAATGTAGCTCTATTAAAAGCATAGAAATGTAATTTTTAACTAAACAAAGAATAGAGGAAAACAGCATCCAGAAAAAGATAGTTGATGTATATTGCTTCTTAAATGATTTTGAGCATTCTTATAAAAATTATATAGAAAAATGCTGGACGTCTATTTAATATAGAAAAAAAAATTGCATCATAATGATGTATAAAACTGCAGTTAGACTAGGAATATATAGATGCAAGGGCTGCAACTGGACAGACCTGGAACACAACATTTATATCTATACTTATGAAAACTGTTAGGTTTAGTCACTGTGAGCGTGGATGGTGTGTGGATCGTCGGGTACAGATCTTTACCCTCCTGGTGCATAATATTGAGGGACGAATTGTAGATTTTATGAGATGATGGATGAGTAGGTAACCATGTTTCTTTTCTACTACCAAGGAAGTCACCTGTTGGACCCCATGTAGGCTTATTTTGAGAGAGCTTAATCTGATAATGACATTTTGCTTGCCCTATACAGCAAGTGAAAATACCCATCTAGGATATATACAAAGAAGTTATGGAGCAGGACAGTGGACAATTGGTTACGTATATTATGGAGTAAACTATATTGTATATTATGGTCTCTTTGTTCCCTAATAGGGAGTAACATTGCATTTAAGCCAAGAACTGTATGTGTCTGTATAAAGATCTGAATGGATATATTCCAGAGTTATGTGTTTGAAGCTAAGTCTGTCATTTTCTCGCCACGGCGCTGGCCGCGGAGTTGAGCACAGGCTCTAGTATTCATTTGCATTGACTATCTCTGCAATAAAGCCGAATTATGTAAAAGCTAGTTGCTCCGTTTGAAAACTCTAACTGCTTAAATGCCCTTCCAATGAAGGGCTGTAATATTAGTGAATGGTGAAGCGTGTTTATGACAGTGGGGTGCTCTAATCAGCATATGTCAGGGTTTAGTTAAATTGCACTATTTGGGCAGTATTACAATCAGTGTTGAAAATGTGTATATTTCACTACCTAACCTGCAGGTATGTATGATTGTGTCTCTATTTGTCACCAGGTCCTATTTCTGTGGAGCATTTCCCTCAGTTGATCATAACCTCCAACCCAGTAAAGTTTAGCAATATAATATTCATAGCTAACATGACAATTAACTTAAACAAGTAAATAATAACACTAAATATGATTGTTGTATCTTTGTAAGCATGAACATATACATCAACAAAGACAGATCAAACAAAACATCAGTATGTGGGCATAACGTCAGATCAAGTCTCAGTTATTGTCAGGTGTTGCTTACAACTATGGAGTAAATCATTGGAGTCCCGGTATTTTTATAGCCCTGCGGCTTTAAGCTCATGAGTGAATCCATTGTATTATGAACCATGAGGTCTGGCACCTTAAAGTAAGTTCGAGTGTTCACAGGCCAAGAGCTTGGAATGAGTTGTCTTCTTGAGGTGGCTGTGGTTAACATAGTCATCTGGCGGGGCCCCTGATTTAAGTGATGTATGGTCCTTGGCTATGTATGGTCCTTGGCTTTAGCTTCCAAGGGCTTCCCCCCAAAACCCTGCTAGGTTGCCGTCGGCAAGGAGTGTGTCGCTGATTGTAGAGACCTGGACGATGCGCTGCTGAGGGCAAAAGTCCCTAATGTAATCGAGCCCTTCCTTTCAGGGATGACAGAGAACTTCTTGTGCAGGGCCTCCGGATTTGCTGTGTCAAGCATCAAACTGGGTGAAGGTGATACCCATACTCTCCACTTTTCATCCTCTGGTTGAGGAGTTAATTCTTTGGTTCTTGCAGGGTATTGTGATAACCAGGAGTCTGAAGGTGCTTTCTCTATGAGGCTCGAAAAGGTGCGACCACTCCTGATCTCAGTTCAGACACGCCCCCACGGGAAAGTTTTTTTTTAAAAAATTGTATGCTTTATGTGAAAGTGTCCCTTTAAAAAGGCTTTTAATTAACTACATATGCGTTATACAATGTATGAAAATATAGACGATCCTCATTGGGATGTGAATAAGCATTTTGCAGGGAACTGAAGTGATTGTTTATATAATTTTATATTCAATTACATATCTGTACAGCACAGGATAAAAAAGTTGAGGCGTTGTAAAGCTAATATGTAGAAAAATAGAAAAATCCACAGCACCTTAATGAATTTTCAATGCTTTATTGGATCATCTTTATCCCATACAGGTACAAAGCAAGTAGGCAGCAACGTTTCGGGATATTATCCCTTAATCATGCTCAATGCTAAAGCTAATATGAATATCCTTACCCATAATACACTGCTCCAGTGGATGGTTTCTGTGGAAATAAATAATTTATTTTTTTGTATATTTTACATGATTCTTTAAAGGGACAGTAAACACCAGAATTTTTATTGTTTTAAAAGATAGATAATCCCTTTTTTACCGATTCCCTAGTTTTGCATAACCAACACGGTTCTAATAATCCGCTTTTTACCTCTGTGATTACCTTGTATCTAAGCTTCTGCAGACTGCCCCCTAATTTCAGTTCTTTTAACAGACTTGTATTTCTCTTGTTAAGTGTATCCAGTCCACGGATCATCCATTACTTGTGGGATATTCTCCTTCCCAACAGGAAGTTGCAAGAGGATCACCCACAGCAAAGCTGCTATATAGCTCCTCCCCTCACTGCCATACCCAGTCATTCTCTTGCAACTCTCAACAAAGATGGACGTAGTAAGAGGAGAGTGGTGTATTATAGTTAGTTTTTTAACTTCAATCAAAAGTTTGTTATTTTTAAATGGTACCGGAGTGTACTGTTTCATCTCAGGCAGCATTAGAAGAAGAATCTGCCTGTGATTTCTATGATCTTAGCAGAAGTAACTAAGATCCATTGCTGTTCTCACATATTCTGAGGAGTGAGGTAACTTCAGAGAGGGAATGGCGTGCAGGTTTTCCTGCAATAAGGTATGTGCAGTTAATATTTTTCTAGGGATGGAATTTGCTAGAAAATGCTGCTGATACCGGATTAATGTAAGTAAAGCCTTAAATGCAGTGATTGCGACTGGTATCAGGCTTATTACTAGAGATACATACTCTTATAAAAGTGTAATATAAAACGTTTGCTGGCATGTTTAATCGTTTTTATATATGTTTGGTGACAAAACTTATTGGGGCCTAGTTTTCTCTTGTTAAGTGTAGTCAGTCCACGGGTCATCCATTACTTATGGGATTATATCTCTCCCCAAAAGGAAGTTGCAAGAGGATCACCCAAGCAGAGCTGCTATATAGCTCCTCCCCTCACATGTCATATCCAGTCATTCTCTTGCAAGTCTCAACAAAGGAGGTTGTGAGAGGAGACAGGAGTTTTTTACTTAATTCTTCAATCAAAAGTTTGTTATTTTAAAATGGCACCGGAGTGTGCTGTTTTTTCTCTCAGGCAGTATTTAGAAGAAGAAGATCTGCCTGCGTTTTCTATGATCTTAGCAGACGTAACTAAGATCCACTGGCTGTTCTCGCGCATTCTGAGGAGGGGTAACTTCAGAAAGGGGAATAGCATGCGGGGTCCTCCGCAAATGAGGTATGTGCAGTATAATATATTCTAGGAATGGAATTGACTAAGAAAACACTGCCGTTACCCATATGATGTAAGTACAGCCTTTAATGCAGTAGTAGCGACTGGTATCAGGCTGTTAAATGTATGCGCAGTTGAGTTATTTTCTAGGGACTAGAATTTGACTGAGAAAATACTGTTAATACTGAAATAAATGTATAAGCCTTAACTGCAGTAGAAGCGACTGGTAGCAGGCTTAGTGATAACTTTACATAACACTGGAAAAGTTGTTTTTAAAACGTTTACTGGCATGTTATTCGTTTTGTGAGGTACTTTGGTGATAAATCTTTTTGGGCATGATTTTTTTCCACATGGCTAACGTTTATTTCTGCATAGAAACCGTTGTAACAGGTCTCCCACTTTTGTAATATGAGTGGGAGGGGCCTTTTTTAGCGCCTTGTTGCGCAGATAAAATTCTAGCACAGTCTTCCTGCCTTTTCCTCCTTGATCCAGGACGTCTCCAGAGAGCTCAGGGGTCTTCAAAATTCAATTTTGAGGGAGGTAATCAGTCACAGCAGACCTGTGACAGTGTGTTTGACTGTGAGAAAAACGTTAAATCTAAAATTGATTATCCGGTTGTGGGTATTGAGGGGTTAATCATCCGTTTGCTAGTGGGTGCAATCCTCTGCTAAATTCATACATTTATTGTTAAAATTGTTGGCTATAACTGAATTAGTTCATTGTTATTTCAACTGTGACAGTTTTTTTTTTGTGATTTTAAAAGCGCTGCTGCGTTTTTTCATATTGCTTTTAAATTCACTGACAGTTTTTTTCCAAGCTTGCTAGCCTTCATTGCTAGTCTGTTAAACATGTCTGATACAGATGAATCTACTTGTTCATTATGTTTAAAAGCCAATGTGGGGGGGCGGAGCCAACAGCCGAGGGAGCCAGACGTGTTTCTCTTGAGCTCCCAACTCTTAGCCGATTTAAATGTATTTTTACGATAAAAGAATATGATATTTGGGGATGCAGAACGACAAGGATTATCCATCAACTAAAGAGCACTCTAAAACTGTATTTTAAGACTTTACGCTTTTACAGACTACTCATAAGACCCAGTCTACATTGAAGCTGACCTGCTCTCACTTCAACTGTGATTTAAGCTACGCAATCTCTAACTATGAATGAAATACGGGCTCTACTCCTAGAATTTGCAAGGCAGATGCAGACTCAGTATGCTGACCTTAGGCTCACAGTTAGAGCGACATATGCTCCAATAAAGGAAGAAGAAGGCAAGATGGCGGAAAGAGAGGATACCTTGCTACAGGTCGCGACTACGCAAGAAGTTCTCCTCGAGACTGCTGAAACCAAGACTCATGGGACACAGTGTGAGAGAGACACACACGCTGAAGAGAAAATAGTCCGTGAGAGAGGTTCGCCTACAGGAGCTCAGCGGCCATTGCCTAATGCAGATGTCAGAGAATGGCAGAGAGCGACTGAGCGCGAAGAGATATTTGAATCTCGCCATACTTTCTCAGGAGACATGGCGGTTGGGACTGTCGGGAGGCGCGCTCTATCCTATGAGGTAAAAAATGTGAACTATCTGCAGGCGGCATCTACACGGCACATCGCAACCTCTCCGGAACAGACCCGGCTGAACATAGAGGTACGTCAGCTGAATAAGCTCAAGCCTTCCTTCATATTAGTGAAGACACGCCGTCTGATGTTTGACGGTGTACCTTCCCAGCTCCTTTCCTGCGCATTAAATGCCGTGATAGGGAGCCCAGATCTATCGCTTATAAGATCATACTGCAGGCGGCTCTATTCCCCTCACTTGCGATGTTGGAGGTTCTTACCCCTGAGACACCCCTACAGAAGGGCCGATAGAGATGGAGTCGGCTAATTACAGGCTGCACTATCTGGCAAGTTAAATGTACTATGCTACACAGTTGTGCCAGATCCGTTGGCCGGATAAATTTGACAGCTAGAGAACTACGCGCTACAAGAGACATATTTGATTCACAGTGATGAACTGATGTAAACGTGTATTTTCTCCTTCCATGCCTACTTTTTGCCCCCAAGCATTCCTTTCACTGGCCATATGACTGGTTCCTTTAAGATTCATGATGAAGGCCTACTAAACATTATTACACCATGCACAGTCTGGGACATTAATCCTTGTTCTCGGTAGCTATATATCTATACCACAGGACTTTACAGAGACCCAGATGCCGACTGACATTCTGGGAACTAGATTATGAAAATTTAAATGTATGATTTAATGCTTTGTGTTTTTACATCCATAATCCTAATGATTTTAAAGATCATTAATCTCTACAGTTTGTTAGGAGAACGTCAGTATGTATTCCTACTAGTTTACAGTTACTTCTTTTCCTCATACGATTATTTGCAGGTCTTCTGGGGCTAGCACTTAAGCCTCTCATTACCTGAGTTGGTATTAGATACTGACTATGGAGTCCTTGAAAAATATACCTACTGCGAGAGTATAATTGAGCTACCTTAGTGTAAACAGAGTCACCTGGTTGGCCATATGATCGCCCTAATAACAGATACTTAGCTTAGTGACCTAACAGGGGACAGACGTTTATATTAGTCCATTATGCTTAACCTGTGTTGTTGCTGTATTATGCCTGATGATATGCCTTTACACTATGTAGTTAATGTGTATGATTGAGTTAAATAATGTTATGTGCCTTTTTCTTTAACCATTACCAATAAGGATTATCTATCCAGATGTGTATAATGAGAGTAAGAACTCTTCATACATCTGTAAGTTTATCTCCTCTAGTTAGTTATTCATGCCCCCCCCCTATACATAAGCTTTACAGATAGGGTCTGCAGTACTCTGACTTGCCTCAGGCTATTTTTTAAGAAAGTACAAATAAGACTCAGAGACAAGTTCATATAGTCTAATGAGATTTTATTAAGACCCTTTTTACTTAACTAATTATGCTCTGATTATGATCTGTTTGCTTTTATATGTTTATATGACAATTGCTATATCTGGTTCTCGCCAAACAGAGCTAACTAACATTGCTAAAGTTACGGTTGATATTACATATACTAAGGTGACGTTTTACTTAAAGATTTATTTTATCTGCCTCTCCTTCGTAGGTGGGGAAACATGTACACTCTATCTGCAAAAAAAAAAAAAAAAAGGGGGAAAAAAGAAAACATTCCTACACACTAAGCTTGCTCAGAGTGAAGAGTATTTACCAAAAGCATATCTGTATGTGTTTATGTTAGTGTAGTAGCGTTGCAGATTTTACAGCTGAGGCCCTACTTCTACCTATCATCATATATCCTCCAAGTATTTAACACCTATTTCTACCCTAGATTACCCCCCTACAATACAGTTTGCAAAGGCCCCCTTGTTCCTCTAATAGGGGAGATATAACAGCCAGAGCAATAATCCTGTCATAGTTATGCCTACTTTTCTTGCTACACTTTATTATTTTAGCACAGGTTAAAATTCCTATTCTGGTCTTACTATCTTGATTGTACTGGCCTATGTACTATTGTAGAGAACAGCCATTTTGTGTTAAGATGTTACCTTATCCCACTATCTACTCCTAAGTAGGCTAGCTTCCCAAGGCATTTCTCATTATGCTTTTTAGCTACCCAGCTACCAGACATATGGTCTCTGCGATCGGGCACTCATGAGGCCACACTAGGTACCATATGTTACTTACATCCCTATTTGGCTCCGTCACCCCCACTCCTTTCCCTATGCGTATAGCGGTGCTTACCCGCTGAATATCCCCCTTCCCCCTATCTATTTAGGCCCAAGAGTGGCCGATATTTCTGTTAACCCTCCACAGGCTGTTATTTTGGTCTTAGATAAACTTTTATTAGAATGTGGAGTTCATACGTTGACATTATAATATAAAATGAAGTTCTATTTCATCTCGCCTAAGAAACTGTCTATCTTCATAACCAGAATTGAATTGTACTTTCTCTTGCTGTATGTTCATATTGCTTTCTCAATAACGCCTTTGTATAGACAATGTATTACTCTCTTTGTTATAACCTTGGCTTTAGGGCGAGTTCTTGTTGTGATGATATATGCTTTAACTTCAATAAAAAAATTATTTATAAAAAAAAAAAAGCCAATGTGGAGCCCAATAGAAATTTGTGTACCAATTGTATTGATGTTACTTTAAATAAAAGTCAGTCTTTACCGGTAAAGAAATTATCACCAGACATCGAGGGGGAAGTTATGCCGTCTAACTCTCCTCACGTGTCAGTACCTTCGCCTCCCGCTCAGGAGGTGCATGAGATTGTGGCGCCAAGTACATCAAGGCCCTTACAAATCACTTTGCATGATATGGCTAATGTTATGAAAGAAGTATTATCTAATTTGCCTGAGTTAAGAGGCAAGCGCGATAGCTCTGGGTTTAGGACAGAGCGCGCCGATGACACGAGAGCCATGTCTGATACTGTGTCACAATTTGCAGAACATGAGGACGGAGAGCTTCATTCTGTGGGTGACGGATCTGATCCGGGGAGACCGGATTCAGAAATTTCACATTTTAAATTTAAGCTTGAGAACCTCTGTGTATTGCTAGGGGAGGTGTTAGCGGCTCTGAATGATTGCGACACGGTGGCAATCCCAGAGAAATTATGTAGGCTGGATAAATACTATGCAGTACCGGTGTGTACTGACGTTTTTCCTATACCTAAAAGGCTTACAGAGATTATTAGCAAGGAGTGGGATAGACCCGGTGTGCCTTTTTCCCCTCCTCCGATATTTAGAAAAATGTTCCCAATAGACGCCACCACACAAGACTTATGGCAGACGGTCCCTAAGGTGGAGGGAGCAGTTTCTACTTTAGCCAAGCATACCACTATCCCGGTGGAGGATAGTTGTGCTTTCTCAGATCCAATGGATAAAAAAATTAGAAGGTTACCTTAAGAAAATGTTTGTTCAACAAGGTTTTATATTACAGCCCCTTGCATGCATTGCGCCCGTCACTGCTGCGGCGGCATTCTGGTTTGAGTCTCTGGAAGAGGCTATTCGCACAGCTCCATTGGATGAGATTATGAACAAGCTTAAAGCCCTTAAGCTAGCTAATGCATTTGTTTCGGATGCCGTGGTGCATTTAACCAAACTAACGGCTAAGAACTCCAGATTCGCCATCCAGGCGCGCAGAGCGCTATGGCTTAAATCCTGGTCAGCAGATGTAACTTCTAAATCTAAATTGCTTAATATTCCTTTCAAAGGGCAAACCTTATTCGGGCCCGGCTTGAAAGAAATTATTGCTGACATTACGGGAGGTAAGGGTCACTCCCTTCCTCAGGACAGGGCCAAATCAAAGGCCAAACAGTCTAATTTCGTGCCTTTCGTAATTTCAAGGCAGGAGCAGCATCAACTTCCTCCGCCCCAAAACAGGAAGGGACTGCTACTCGTTACAGACAGGGTTGGAAAGGCAACCAGTCTTGGAACAAGGGCAAGCAGGCCAGAAAACCTGCTGCTGCCCCTAAGACAGCATGAAGTAAGGGCCCCCTGTCCGGAAACGGATCTAGTGGGGGGCAGACTTTCTTTGCCCAAGCTTGGGCAAGAGATGTCCAGGATCCCTGGGCGTTGGAGATCATATCTCAGGGATATCTTCTGGACTTCAAAGCTTCTCCTCCACAAGGGAGATTTCATCTTTCAAGGTTATCAGCAAACCAAATAAAGAAAGAGGCGTTTCTACGCTGTGTACAAGACCTCTTATTAATGGGGGTGATCCACCCAGTTCCGCGGTCGGAACAAGGGCAAGGATTTTATTCAAATCTGTTTGTGGTTCCCAAGAAAGAGGGAACCTTCAGACCAATCTTGGACTTAAAGATCCTAAACAAGTTCCTAAGAGTTCCATCATTCAAAATGGAAACTATTCGAACCATCCTACCCATGATCCAAGAGGGTCAGTACATGACCACAGTGGACTTAAAGGATGCCTACCTTCACATACCGATTCACAAGGATCATTATCGGTATATAAGATTTGCCTTCCTAGACAGGCATTACCAGTTTGTAGCTCTTCCCTTCGGGTTAGCTACGGCCCCAAGAATCTTTACAAAGGTTCTGGGCTCACTTCTGGCGGTACTAAGACCGTGAGGCATAGCGGTGGCTCCGTACCTAGACGACATTCTGATACAAGCGTCAAGTTTTCAAACTGCCAAGTCTCATACAGAGATAGTTCTGGCATTTCTGAGGTCGCATGGGTGGAAGGTGAACGTGGAAAAGAGTTCTCTATTACCACTCACAAGGGTTCCCTTCTTAGGGACTCTTATAGATTCTGTAGAGATGAAAATTTACTTGACGGAGGCCAGGTTATCAAAACTTCTAAATGCTTGCCGTGCCCTTCATTCCATTCCACACCCGTCAGTAGCCCAGTGCATGGAAGTAATCGGCTTAATGGTAGCAGCAATGGACATAGTACCATTTGCGCGCCTGCATCTCAGACCGCTGCAATTATGCATGCTCAGTCAGTGGAATGGGGATTACTCAGATTTGTCCCCTCTAATACATCTGGATCAAGAGACCAGGGATTCTCTTCTCTGGTGGCTTTCTCGACTCCATCTGTCCAAAGGGATGACCTTTCGCAGGCCAGATTGGACGATTGTAACAACAGATGCCAGCCTTCTAGGTTGGGTCGCAGTCTGGAACTCCCTGAAGGCTCAGGGATCGTGGACTCAGGAGGAGAAACTCCTCCCAATAAATATTCTGGAATTAAGAGCGATATTCAATGCTCTTCTAGCTTGGCCTCAGTTGGCAACACTGAGGTTCATCAGATTTCAGTCGGACAATATCACGACTGTGGCTTACATCAACCATCAAGGGGGAACCAGGAGTTCCCTAGCGATGTTGGAAGTATCAAAGATAATTCGCTGGGCAGAGTCCAACTCTTGCCACCTGTCGGCGATCCAGTGGCGGCTCTCTAATTAGGCCAATTAGGCGGCTGCCTTAGGCCTCGCGCTCACTGGGGGCCTCGCGAGCCGGCAACTAGTTAATTAGTAAAGTCTAAAGCGGCCGCCTAATTGGCCTAATTAGAGAGCCGCCACTGAGGCTGATAGATTGTTATTGTCTCTCCAGTGTGTCTCCATCCCACCTCCTTCCTTTACCCATCCCCACGTCACTCGCACGTATGCTGCCGCCATGTTTGTTGTTGGTTGGGGGGCGGCGGAACACGGTTAGATAAAGATGCAGCGCTGAGCGCGCTAAATTTAAATTGTCTTGCAGCAGAGAGTGGCAGTGAGAGGTGCTGCGTCGAGGAGAGCAGCCAGCCAGGTCTAGAACAAGAAGACAAGTGAAGGTAGGGAGGTTCCACTTCACTTCGGTGCAGGAACTTTCTGGGGGGGCGCTCTCACATTTGTGCAGCAGCGGTGGAAGTCTGGGGCCAGTGTGAGCGCTGTGCCTCCTGACTCCAGGATCCATTCTCCTACTTACACTTGCTGCACATGTCATCAGTGCAGCTACTGATTACTAGTCTGACTCAGACTAGTACTCAGTAGCTGCACGGCTGACATGTGCAGCAAGTGTAAGTAGTAGGATGGATCCTGGAGTCAAGAGGTATATAGTGGCGAGTTGGAGAGGCTAAGAGTTTTTTACTCTGCGGCTAGTTGCCGGGCCCTGCCCTGCTGACCTGCATTCTATCTTACCGGGGGGGGGTAAGGTAAGGCCGCAGTGGGAGTGGAGGCTAAGACTTTGAGGCATGGGGAAGATCCCCCCCCCATATGTGTCTCTGTCTGCAAAGCGGGCCCCAATTACACTGGTCTGTACTGCTAGAGAGGGTCAGGGTAAGAGTAAGTTAAGTAGGGGCTGGCCTGGTGGACCAGAGGGCAGCTGCCAGCTAACGATGAGTGAGTCTCTCCTGGGGGGCCCAGGGGAGGGGGTTACCAGGCCAGGGCACAATAAATGAGGCTCCCCCCTGTGTGTCTCTCCTCTGTCTCCCCCCTGTGTGTCTCTCCTCTGTCTCCCTCCTGTGTGTGTCTCTCCTCTGTCTCCCCCCTGTGTGTCTCTCCTCTGTCTCCCCCCTGTGTGTGTCTCTCCTCTGTCTCCCCCCTGTGTGTGTCTCTCCTCTGTCTCCCCCCTGTGTGTGTCTCTCCTCTGTCTCCCCCCTGTGTGTCTCTCTCTCCTCTGTCTCCCCCCCTGTGTGTGTCTCTCTCCTCTGTCTCCCCCCTGTGTGTGTCTCTCTCCTCTGTCTCCCCCCTGTGTGTCTCTCTCCTCTGTCTCCCCCCTGTGTGTGTCTCTCTCCTCTGTCTCCCCCCTGTGTGTGTCTCTCTCCTCTGTCTCCCCCCTGTGTGTCTCTTTTCTCTGTCTCCCCCCTCTGTGTGTCTCTCTCCTCTGTCTCCCCCCTGTGTGTCTCTTTTCTCTGTCTCCCCCCTCTGTGTGTCTCTCTCCTCTGTCTCCCCCCTGTGTGTCTCTCTCCTCTGTCTCCCCCCTGTGTGTGTCTCTCCTCTGTCTCCCCCCTGTGTGTGTCTCTCCTCTGTCTCCCCCCTGTGTGTCTCTCTCCTCTGTCTCCCCCCTGTGTGTGTCTCTCCTCTGTCTCCCCCCTGTGTGTGTCTCTCCTCTGTCTCCCCCCTGTGTGTGTCTCTCCTCTGTCTCCCCCCTGTGTGTGTCTCTCCTCTGTCTCCCCCCTGTGTGTCTCTCTCCTCTGTCTCCCCCCTGTGTGTCTCTCTCCTCTGTCTCCCCCCTGTGTGTCTCTCTCCTCTGTCTCCCCCCTGTGTGTCTCTCTCCTCTGTCTCCCCCCTGTGTGTCTCTCTCCTCTGTCTCCCCCCTGTGTGTCTCTCTCCTCTGTCTCCCCCCTGTGTGTCTCTCTCCTCTGTCTCCCCCCTGTGTGTCTCTCTCCTCTGTCTCCCCCCTGTGTGTGTCTCTCCTCTGTCTCCCCCCTGTGTCTCTCTCCCCTCTGTCTCCCCCCTGTGTGTCTCTCTCCTCTGTCTCCCCCCTGTGTGTCTCTCTCCTCTGTCTCCCCCCTGTGTGTCTCTCTCCTCTGTCTCCCCCCTGTGTGTCTCTCTCCTCTGTCTCCCCCCTGTGTGTCTCTCTCCTCTGTCTCCCCCCTGTGTGTCTCTCTCCTCTGTCTCCCCCCTGTGTGTCTCTCTCCTCTGTCTCCCCCCTGTGTGTCTCTCTCCTCTGTCTCCCCCCTGTGTGTCTCTCTCCTCTGTCTCCCCCCTGTGTGTCTCTCTCCTCTGTCTCCCCCCTGTGTGTCTCTCTCCTCTGTCTCCCCCCTGTGTGTCTCTCTCCTCTGTCTCCCCCCTGTGTGTCTCTCTCCTCTGTCTCTCTCCCCTGTCTCTCTCTCTCTCTCCCCTGTCTCTCTCTGTCTCTCCCCTCTGTCTCTCTCATAAAAAAGAATTAGTAAGACAAACCTATACATACAGTACATATATATGGGGGCCTTGATGAATGGTTTAGCAAAGTGCCCAAAAATTGCTAGTGGCGGCCCTGCGGTTGTGGATGACACAATAACCAGACTCAAGCCGGCTCCAGCTACACCCACCCACCCAGACGCCGCACTGCTTACACTTTTGACTGCGCAATGCGCAGTTACTAAAATCAGAGGAGGCAACAGGATATAGCAACGTGTGGGGCACGTGAAGGAGGCAAAGGCACTAGGCAGCCATCATCTGCATCTCCCAGGTAACGCCCAACTAACTGGTAAGTACTGCTTACTTATTTGCTTGTTGTTAAAGGGACATGAAACCCAATTTTTTTTATTTCATGATTTAGAAAGAGCATGCAATTTTAAACAACTTTCTAGTTTACATCTGTTATCTAATTTGCTCCATTTTCTTCATATCCTTTGTTGAAAAGCATATCTAGATATGTTCAAGAAAGTGTTGTAAGATTGTTTTCTCAATAAAACACTGTTGATAAATATATTTCACATTAAGGAGAGAGCAACAATAATATTGAGTCATCGCCACACACTTATTTTTTTACTATGGGTGTCAGTAGGGGCCTCATGTTCAAGTTTCGCCTAAGGCCTCGCAAAGTCTAGAGCCGCCACTGCGGCGATCTATATCCCAGGCATTGAGAACTGGGAGGCGGACTTCCTAAGTCGTCAGACTTTTCATCCGGGGGAGTGGGAACTTCATCCGGAGGTCTTTGCTCAACTAATTCATCGTTGGGGCAAACTGGAACTGGATCTCATGGCTTCTCGACAGAATGCCAAACTTCCTTGCTACGGATCCAGGTCCAGGGACCCGGGAGCGGCGCTGATAGATGCTCTAGCAGCCCCTTGGGGTTTCAACATGGCTTATGTGTTTCCACCATTTCCGCTGCTTCCTCGGCTGATTGCCAAGATCAAACAGGAGAGAGCATCGGTGATTCTGATAGCACGCAGGACCTGGTATGCAGATCTAGTGGGCATGTCGTCCTGTCCACCATTGTCTCTACCTCTGAGACAGGACCTTCTAATTCAGGGTCCTTTCAACCATCCAGATCTAATTTCTCTGAGGCTGACTGCATGGAGATTGAACGCTTGATTCTATCAAAGCGTGGCTTCTCGGAGTCAGTTATTGATACCTTAATACAGGCTCGGAAACCTGTTACCAGAAAAATTTACCAGAAAATATGGCGTAAATACTTATATTGGTGTGAATCCAAGAGTTACTCATGGAGTAAAGTTAGGATTCCTAGGATTTTGTCCTTTCTACAAGAGGGTTTAGAAAAGGGTTTATCTGCTAGTTAACTAAAGGGACAGATTTCTGCTCTGTCTATTCTGTTACACAAACGTCTGGCAGATGTTCCAGATGTCCAGGCTTTTTGTCAGGCTTTGGCTAGGATTAAGCCTGTGTTGAAGACTGTTGGTCCGCCGTGGAGCTTAAACTTAGTTCTTAAAGTTCTTCAAGGTGTTCCGTTTGAACCCCTCCATTCCATTGATATTAAGCTGTTATCTTGGAAAGTTCTGTTTTTGATGGCTATTTCCTCGGCTCGAAGAGTCTCTGAGTTATCTGCCCTACACTGTGATTCTCCTTATCTGATTTTCCATTCAGACAAGGTAGTTCTGCGTACTAAACCTGGGTTTTTACCTAAGGTGGTTTCTAACAGGAATATCAATCAAGAGATTGTTGTTCCATCATTATGTCCTAACCCTTCTTCAAAGAAGGAACGACTTTTGCATAATCTGGACGTAGTCCGTGCCCTGAAGTTCTATTTACAGGCAACTAAAGATTTTCATCAAACTTCTTCCCTGTTTGTCGTTTACTCGGGACAGAGGAGAGGTCAAAAGGCTTCGGCTACCTCTCTCTCCTTTTGGCTTCGTAGCATAATACGTTTAGCCTATGAGACTGCTGGACAGCAGCCTCCTGAAAGAATTACAGCTCATTCCACTAGAGCTGTGGCTTCCACCTGGGCCTTTAAAAATGAGGCCTCTGTTGAACAGATTTGCAAGGCTGCAACTTGGTCTTCACTTCACACTTTTTCAAAATTTTACAAATTTGACACTTTTGCTTCTTCGGAGGCTATTTTTGGGAGAAAGGTGCTTCAGGCAGTGGTTCCTTCCGTTTAAAGTTCCTGCCTTGTCCCTCCCATCATCCGTGTACTTTAGCTTTGGTATTGGTATCCCATAAGTAATGGATGACCCGTGGACTGACTACACTTAACAAGAGAAAACATAATTTAAGCTTACCTGATAAATTTATTTCTCCTGTTAAGTGTGGTCAGTCCACGGGTCATCATTACTTCTGGGATATTAACTCCTCCCCAACAGGAAGTGCAAGAGGATTCACCCAGCAGAGCTGCTATATAGCTCCTCCCCTCTACGTCACCTCCAGTCATTCTCTTGCACCCAACGAATAGATAGGATGTGTGAGAGGACTGTGGTGATTATACTTAGTTTCATACCTTCAATCAAAAGTTTGTTATTTTATAATAGCACCGGAGTGTGTTATTCCTTCTCTGGTAGAGTTTGAAGAAGAATCTACCTGAGTTTTTTCTATGATTTTAGCCGGCGTAGTTAAGATCATATTGCTGTTTCTCGGCCATCTGAGGAGAGGTAAACTTCAGATCAGGGGACAGCGGGCAGATTAATCTGCAAAGAGGTATGTAGCAGCTTATTATTTTCTGACAATGGAATTGATGAGAAAATTCTGCCATACCGATATAATGTAAACTCAGCCTTAAATGCAGTAGCAGCAACTGGTATCAGGCTGTCATGTATGTATATTTTACACTTCAGTATTCTGGGGAATGGCACTTCACTGGAATTATACTGTATGCATAAGACTTTAGCCTAATTTGCAGGGACTAGCAACAGGCTTTTTAATAACACTTAATTTATTTAATGTTAAACGTTTTTTGCTGGCATGTAAAATCGTTTAATTTTCTGAGGTACTGGGTGAAAAAATGTTTTGGGCACTATTTTTTTCCACTTGGCAGTCGTTTTATTTAATTTATGACAGTTTACTGATCTCTCTCACTGTTGTGTGTGAGGGGGAGGGGCCTTTTTTGGCGCTTTTGCTACGCATCAAAAAATTCAGTCAGAAGTTCATTGTCTTCCCTGCATGATCCGGTTCATCTCTACAGAACTCAGGGGTCTTCAAAACTTGTTTTGAGGGAGGTAATCACTCACAGCAGAGCTGTGAGATTGTAGTTGACTGTGATAAAAAACGTTTATTTCTGTATTTTTTATTTTTTTTTCTGCTATCAGGGTTAGTTATCCTTTGCTAATGGGAGCAATCCTTTGCTAAAATTGTGTTTTTACAAAGATTTGATGCTATAACTTTTCAGTTTATTAATTTTCAACTGTCATAACTTTTTCTGTGCTTCTTATAGGCACAGTACGTTTTCATATTATAGTAAATTACTTGAAAAGTATTTCCAAGTTGCTAGTTTATTTGCTAGTGTGTTAAACATGTCTGATTCAGAGGAAGATATCTGTACTATATGTGCTAAAGCCAAAGTGGAGCCCAATAGAAATTTATGTACTAACTGCATTGATGCTACTTTAAATAAAAGTCAATCTGTACAAATTGAACATATTTCACCAAACAACGAGGGGAGAGTTATGCCGACTAACTCGCCTCACGTGTCAGTACCTGCATCTCCCGCTCGGGAGGTGCGTGATATTGTAGCGCCGAGTACATCTGGGCGGCCATTACAAATCACATTACAGGATATGGCTACTGTTATGACTGAAGTTTTGGCTAAATTACCAGAACTAAGAGGTAAGCGTGATCACTCTGGGGTGAGAACAGAGTGCGCTGATAATATTAGGGCCATGTCAGACACTGCGTCACAATTTGCAGAACATGAGGACGGAGAGCTTCATTCTGCGGGTGACGGTTCTGATCCAAACAAACTGGATTCAGACATTTCAAATTTTAAATTTAAGCTGGAAAACCTCCGTGTATTACTAGGGGAGGTGTTAGCGGCTCTGAATGATTGTAACACAGTTGCAATACCAGAGAAAAATGTGTAGGTTGGATAAATATTTTGCGGTACCGTCGAGTACTGACGTTTTTCCTATACCTAAGAGACTTACTGAAATTGTTACTAAGGAGTGGGATAGACCCGGTGTGCCGTTCTCACCCCCTCCGATATTTAGAAAGATGTTTCCAATAGACGCCACCACACGGGACTTATGGCAAACGGTCCCTAAGGTGGAGGGAGCAGTTTCTACTTTAGCTAAGCGTACCACTATCCCGGTGGAGGATAGCTGTGCCTTTTCAGATCCAATGGATAAAAAGTTAGAGGGTTACCTTAAGAAAATGTTTGTTCAACAAGGTTTTATATTGCAACCTCTTGCATGCATTGCGCCTGTCACGGCTGCAGCAGCATTTTGGTTTGAGTCTCTGGAAGAGACACTTGAATCAGCTCCATTAGATGAGATTACACACAAGCTTAAAGCCCTTAAGTTAGCTAACTCATTTATTTCGGATGCCGTAGTACATTTAACTAAACTTACGGCTAAGAATTCCGGATTCGCCATTCAGGCGCGCAGAGCACTGTGGCTAAAATCCTGGTCAGCTGACGTTACTTCTAAATCTAAATTGCTTAATATACCTTTCAAAGGGCAGACCTTATTCGGGCCCGGGTTGAAAGAAATTATCGCTGACATTACAGGAGGTAAAGGCCATGCCCTGCCTCAAGACAGAGCCAAACCTAAGGCTAGACAGTCTAATTTTCGTTCCTTTCGTAATTTCAAAGCAGGAGCAGCATCAACTTCCTCTGCACCAAAACAGGAAGGAGCTGTTGCTCGCTACAGACAAGGCTGGAGACCTAACCAGTCCTGGAACAAGGGCAAGCAGGCCAGGAAACCTGCTGCTGCCCCTAAGACAGCATGAATTGAGGGCCCCCGATCCGGGAACGGATCTAGTGGGGGGCAGACTTTCTCTCTTCGCCCAGGCTTGGGCAAGAGATGTCCAGGATCCCTGGGCGTTAGAGATCATATCTCAGGGATACCTTCTGGACTTCAAATCCTCTCCCCCAAGAGGGAGATTTCATCTGTCAAGGTTGTCAACAAACCAAATAAAGAAAGAGGCGTTTCTACGCTGCGTACAAGATCTTTTATTAATGGGAGTGATCCATCCGGTTCCGCGGTCGGAACAAGGACAAGGGTTTTACTCAAATCTGTTTGTGGTTCCCAAAAAAGAGGGAACCTTCAGGCCAATCTTGGATTTAAAGATCCTAAACAAATTCCTAAGAGTTCCATCGTTCAAAATGGAAACTATTCGGACAATTTTACCCATGATCCAAAAGGGTCAGTACATGACCACAGTGGATTTAAAGGATGCTTACCTTCACATACCGATTCACAAAGATCATTACCGGTATCTAAGGTTTGCCTTTCTAGACAGGCATTACCAGTTTGTAGCTCTTCCATTCGGATTGGCTACGGCTCCAAGAATCTTCACAAAGGTTCTGGGTGCTCTTCTGGCGGTACTAAGACCGCGAGGAATTTCGGTAGCTCCGTACCTAGACGACATTCTGATACAAGCTTCAAGCTTTCAAACTGCCAAGTCTCATACAGAGTTAGTACTGGCATTTCTAAGGTCGCATGGATGGAAGGTGAACGAAAAGAAGAGTTCTCTCTTTCCACTCACAAGAGTTCCCTTCTTAGGGACTCTTATAGATTCTGTAGAAATGAAGATTTACCTGACAGAAGACAGGTTAACAAAGCTTCAAAATGCATGCCGTGTCCTTCATTCCATTCAACACCCGTCAGTAGCTCAATGCATGGAGGTGATCGGCTTAATGGTAGCGGCAATGGACATAGTACCCTTTGCACGCCTACATCTCAGACCGCTGCAATTGTGCATGCTAAGTCAGTGGAATGGGGATTACTCAGACTTGTCCCCTACTCTGAATCTGGATCAAGAGACCAGAAATTCTCTTCTATGGTGGCTTTCTCGGCCACATCTGTCCAGGGGGATGCCATTCAGCAGGCCAGACTGGACAATTGTAACAACAGACGCCAGCCTACTAGGTTGGGGCGCTGTCTGGAATTCTCTGAAGGCTCAGGGACAATGGAATCAGGAGGAGAGTCTCCTACCAATAAACATTCTGGAATTGAGAGCAGTTCTCAATGCCCTTCTGGCTTGGCCCCAGTTAACAACTCGGGGGTTCATCAGGTTTCAGTCGGACAACATCACGACTGTAGCTTACATCAACCATCAGGGAGGGACAAGAAGCTCCCTAGCAATGATGGAAGTATCAAAGATAATTCGCTGGGCAGAGTCTCACTCTTGCCACCTGTCAGCAATCCACATCCCGGGAGTGGAGAACTGGGAGGCGGATTTCCTAAGTCGTCAGACTTTTCATCCGGGGGAGTGGGAACTTCATCCGGAGGTCTTTGCCCAAATACTTCGACGTTGGGGCAAGCCAGAGATAGATCTCATGGCGTCTCGACAGAACGCCAAGCTTCCTTGTTACGGGTCCAGATCCAGGGATCCGGGAGCGGTTCTGATAGATGCTTTGACAGCACCTTGGACCTTCGGGATGGCTTATGTGTTTCCACCCTTCCCGATGCTTCCTCGATTGATTGCCAGAATCAAACAGGAGAGAGCATCCGTGATTCTAATAGCGCCTGCATGGCCACGCAGGACTTGGTATGCAGATCTAGTGGACATGTCATCCTGTCCACCTTGGTCTCTACCTCTGAAACAGGACCTTCTGATCCAGGGTCCTTTCAAACATCAAAATCTAATTTCTCTGAAGCTGACTGCATGGAAATTGAACGCTTGATTTTATCAAAACGTGGTTTTTCTGAGTCAGTTATTGATACCTTAATACAGGCTAGGAAGCCTGTTACCAGAAAGATTTACCATAAGATATGGCGCAAATACTTATATTGGTGCGAATCCAAGAGTTACTCATGGAGTAAGGTTAGGATTCCGAGGATATTGTCTTTTCTACAAGAAGGTTTAGAAAAGGGTTTATCCGCTAGTTCCTTAAAGGGACAGATTTCAGCTCTGTCCATTCTTTTACACAAACGTCTGTCAGAAGTTCCGGACGTTCAAGCTTTTTGTCAGGCTTTAGCTAGGATCAAGCCTGTGTTTAAAACTGTTGCTCCACCATGGAGTTTGAACTTAGTTCTTAATGTTTTACAGGGTGTTCCGTTTGAACCCCTTCATTCCATTGATATCAAGCTGTTATCTTGGAAAGTTCTGTTTTTAATGGCGATTTCTTCGGCTCGAAGAGTCTCTGAGTTATCTGCCTTACATTGTGATTCTCCTTATCTGATTTTTCATTCAGACAAGGTAGTTCTGCGTACTAAACCTGGGTTCCTACCTAAGGTGGTCACTAACAGGAATATCAATCAAGAGATTGTGGTTCCATCTTTGTGTCCTAATCCTTCTTCGAAGAAGGAACGTCTGCTACACAATCTAGATGTAGTCCGTGCCCTGAAATTTTATCTACAGGCAACTAAGGATTTTCGACAAACGTCTTCCCTGTTTGTCGTTTATTCTGGTCAGAGGAGAGGTCAAAAAGCTTCGGCTACCTCTCTCTCTTTTTGGCTTCGTAGCATAATACGGTTAGCCTATGAGACTGCTGGACAGCAGCCTCCTGAAAGAATTACAGCACATTCTACTAGAGCTGTGGCTTCCACTTGGGCCTTTAAGAATGAGGCTTCTGTTGAACAGATTTGCAAGGCTGCAACTTGGTCTTCTCTTCATACTTTTTCCAAATTTTACAAATTTGACACTTTTGCTTCTTCGGAGGCTGTTTTTGGCAGAAAGGTTCTTCAGGCAGTGGTTCCTTCCGTATAAAGAGCCTGCCTGTCCCTCCCGTCATCCGTGTACTTTAGCTTTGGTATTGGTATCCCAGAAGTAATGATGACCCGTGGACTGACCACACTTAACAGGAGAAAACAAAATTTATGCTTACCTGATAAATTCCTTTCTCCTGTAGTGTGGTCAGTCCACGGCCCGCCCTGTTTTTTATGGCAGGTAGAATTTTTTTGAATTATACTCCAGTCACCACTACACCCTTTGGCTTCTCCTTTCTCGTTGGTCCTTGGTCGAATGACTGGAGGTGACGTAGAGGGGAGGAGCTATATAGCAGCTCTGCTGGGTGAATCCTCTTGCACTTCCTGTTGGGGAGGAGTTAATATCCCAGAAGTAATGATGACCCGTGGACTGACCACACTACAGGAGAAAGGAATTTATCAGGTAAGCATAAATTTTGTTTTCTCTTGTAGTGTAGTCAGTCCACGGCCCGCCCTGTCTTTTAAGGCAGACCTAAATTTTAATTAAACTCCAGTCACCACTGCACCCTATGGTTTCTCCTTTCTCGTATTGTTTCGGTCGAATGACTAGATATGACATGTGAGGGGAGGAGCTATATAGCAGCTCTGCTTGGGTGATCCTCTTGCAACTTCCTGTTGGGGAGAGATATAATCCCATAAGTAATGGATGACCCGTGGACTGACTACACTACAAGAGAAATAAATTTATCGGGTAAGCATAAATTATGTTTTTTCCACATGGCTGGTTTGATTTTTGCCTAGAAACAGTTCCTGAGGCTTTCCACTGTTGCAATATGAGTGGGAAGGGCCTATTTTAGTGCTTTTCTGTGCAGTTAAAAATAGTGACAGAGACATTCAGCTTCCCTCTGCATGATCCAGGACATCTCTGAAGGGCTCAAAAGGCTTCAAAGTCGTGTTTGAGGAGGGTAACAACCACAGTAGACTGTGGCAGTTGTTGTGACTGTGTTTAAAAAACGTTTTTGTCATTTATTATTCTGTTTTTGTTATTAAGGGGTTAATCATCCATTTGCAAGTGGGTGCAATGCTCTGCTGACTTGTTACATACACTGTAAAAATTTTGTTAGTGTAACTGCCTTTTTTCACTGTTATTTCAAATTTTGACAAAATTTGTTTCTCTTAAAGGCACAGTAACGTTTTTTATATTGCTTGTTAACTTGCTTTAAAGTGTTTTCCAAGCTTACTAGTCTCATTGCTAGTCTGTACAAACATGTCTGAACAGAGAATACTTGTTCATTATGTTTAAAAGCCATGGTGGAGCCCCATAGGAGAATGTGTACTAAATGTATTGATTTCACCTTAAACAGTAAAGATCAGTCTTTATCTATAAAAGAATTGTCACCAGAGGGGTCTGTCGAGGGGGAAGTTATGCCGACTAACTCTCCCCTCGTGTCGGACCCTTCGCCTCCCGCTCAAGGGACGCACGCTAATATGGCGCCAAGTACATCAGGGACGCCCGTAGCGATTACTTTACGGGACATGGCTGCAATCATGAATAATACCCTGTCAGAGGTATTATCCAGATTGCCTGAATTGAGAGGCAAGCGCGATAGCTCTGGGGTTAGACGAGATACAGAGCGCGTAGATGCTGTAAGAGCCATGTCTGATACTGCGTCACAATATGCAGAACCTGAGGACGGAGAGCTTCAGTCTGTGGGTGACGTCTCTGAATCAGGGAGACCTGATACAGAGATTTCTAATTTTAAATTTAAGCTTGAGAACCTCCGGGTATTGCTTGGGGAGGTATTAGCTGCTCTGAATGACTGTGACACAATTGCAGTGCCAGAGAAATTGTGTAGGCTGGATAAATACTATGCAGTGCCGGTGAGTACTGATGTTTTTCCAATACCTAAAAGGCTTACAGAAATTATTAGTAAGGAGTGGGATTGACCCGGTGTGCCCTTTTCCCCACCTCCTATATTTAGAAAAATGTTTCCAATAGATGCCACTACACGGGACTTATGGCAGACAGTCCCTAAGGTGGAGGGAGCAGTTTCTACTTTAGCAAAGCGTACCACTATCCCGGTTGAGGACAGTTGTGCTTTTTCAGATCCAATGGATAAAAAATTGGAGGGTTACCTTAAGAAAATGTTTATTCAACAAGGTTTTATTTTACAGCCCCTTGCATGCATTGCGCCTGTCACTGCTGCGGCGGCGTTCTGGTTTGAGGCCCTGGAAGAGGCCATCCATACAGCTCCATTGACTGAAATTATTGACAAGCTTAGAACACTTAAGCTAGCTAACTCATTTGTTTCTGATGCCATTGTTCATTTGACTAAACTAACGGCTAAGAATTCCGGATTCGCCATCCAGGCGCGTAGGGCGCTATGGCTTAAATCCTGGTCAGCTGAAGTGACTTCAAAGTCTAAAATTACTCAACATTCCTTTCAAGGGGCAGACCTTATTCGGGCCTGGTTTGAAAGAAATTATTGCTGACATTACTGGAGGTAAGGGTCATACCCTTCCTCAGGACAGGGCCAAATCAAGGGCCAAACAGTCTAATTTTCGTGCCTTTCGAAATTTCAAGGCAGGTGCAATATCAACTTCCTCTGCTTCAAAACAAGAGGGAACTTTTGCTCAATCCAAGCAGGCCTGGAAACCTAACCAGTCCTGGAACAAGGGCAAGCAGGCCAGAAAGCCTGATGCTGCCTCTAAGACAGCATGAAGGAGCGGCCCCTTATCCGACAACGGATCTAGTAGGGGGCAGACTCTCTCTCTTCGCCCAGGCGTGGGCAAGAGATGTTCAGGATCCGTGGGCGTTGGAGATCATATCTCAGGGATATCTTCTGGACTTCAAAGCTTCTCCTCCACAAAGGAGATTTCACCTTTCAAGATTATCTGCAAACCAGATAAAGAAAGAGGCATTCCTAAGCTGCGTACAAGACCTCCTTGTAATGGGAGTGATCCATCCAGTTCCACCGACGGAACAAGGACAGGGGTTTTATTCAAATCTGTTTGTGGTTCCCAAAAAAGAGGGAACCTTCAGACCAATTTTGGATTTAAAGATCCTAAACAAATTCCTCAGAGTTCCGTCATTCAAGATGGAAACTATTCGAACCATTTTACAAATGATCCAAGAGGGTCAGTACATGACCACAGTGGACTTAAAGGATGCCTACCTTCACATTCCGATTCACAAGAATCATCATCAGTTCCTGAGGTTTGCCTTTCTAGACAGGCAATACCAATTTGTAGCTATTCCATTCGGGTTGGCTACAGCCCCAAGAATTTTTACAAAGGTTCTGGGCTCACTTCTGGCGGTCCTAAGACCGCGAGGCATAGCGGTGGCTCCTTACCTGGACGACATCCTGATACAGGCGTCAAGCTTTCAAATTGCCAAATCTCATACAGAGATAGTTCTGGCATTCCTGAGGTCGCATGGGTGGAAAGTGAACGTAGAAAAGAGTTCTCTATCTCCTCTCACAAGGGTTTCCTTCCTAGGGACTCTATTAGATTCTGTAGAAATGAAAATTTACCTGACGGAGTCCAGGTTATCAAAACTTCTAAATGCTTGCCGTGTTCTTCACTCCATTCCGCGCCCCACGGTGGCTCAGTGCATGGAAGTAATTGGCTTAATGGTAGCGGCGATGGACATAGTGCCATTTGACTGCATGCTCAGTCAGTGGAATGTGGATTACACAGATTTGTCCCCTCTACTAAATCTCAATCAGGAAACCAGAGATTCTCTTCTCTGGTGGTTATCTCGGGTCCATCTGTCCAAGGGTATGACCTTTCGCAGACCAGATTGGACAATTGTAACAACAGATGCCAGCCTTCTAGGTTGGGGTGCAGTCTGGAACTCCCTGATGGCTCAGGGTTCATGGACTCAGGAGGAGAAACTCCTCCCAATAAATATTCTGGAGTTAAGAGCAATATTCAATGCTCTTCTAGCTTGGCCTCAGTTAGCAACCCTGAGGTTCATCAGATTTCAGTCGGACAACATCACGACTGTGGCTTACATCAACCATCAAGGGGGAACCAGGAGTTCCCTAGCGATGTCAGAAGTCTCCAAGATAATTCGCTGGGCAGAGACTCACTCTTGCCACCTGTCAGCGATCCATATCCCAGGTGTAGAGAACTGGGAGGCGGATTTTCTAAGTCGTCAGACTTTTCATCCGGGGGAGTGGGAACTCCATCCGGAGGTGTTTGCTCAATTGGTTCTTCGTTGGGGCAAACCAGAATTGGATCTCATGGCGTCTCGCCAGAACGCCAAGCTTCCTTGTTACGGATCCAGGTCCAGGGACCCAGAAGTGGCACTGATAGATGCTCTAGCAGCGCCTTGGTTGTTCAACCTGGCTTATGTGTTTCCACCGTTTCCTCTGCTCCCTCCTCTGATTGCCAAAATCAAACAGGAGAGAGCATCAGTGATATTGATAGCGCCTGCGTGGCCACGCAGGACCTGGTATGCAGACCTAGTGGACATGTCATCCTTTCCACCATGGACTCTGCCTCTGAGAGAGGACCTTCTAATACAAGGTCCTTTCAATCATCCGAATCTACTTTCTCTGAGACTGACTGCATGGCGATTGAACGCTTGAGCCTATCAAAGCGTGGCTTCTCCGAGTCAGTAATTGATACCTTAATACAGGCACGAAAGCCTGTCACCAGGAAAATTTACCACAAGATATGGCGTAAATATCTTCATTGGTGTGAATCCAAGAATTACTCATGGAGTAGGGTTAGGATTCCTAGAATATTGTCCTTCCTCCAAGAGGGTTTGGACAAAGGACTACCAGCTAGTTCTTTAAAGGGACAGATTTGTGCTCTGTCTATTCTTTTACACAAGCGTCTGGCAGAAGTTCCAGACGTTCAGGCATTTTGTCAGGCTTTAGTTAGAATTAAGCCTGTGTTTAAACCTGTTGCTCCTCCATGGAGCTTAAACTTGGTTCTTAAAGTTCTTCAAGGGGTTCCTTTTGAACCCCTTCATTCTATTGATATCAAACTAGGGATGCACCGAAATTTCGGCAACCGAACTTTTCGGCCGAAAATGGGCCTATCCAATTTCGGCCGAAAGAGGGGAAAACCGGCCGAAAATTGCATCCTCTATGTAAAATTAAATTAACCCCTGTGCCCCACGAAATCATCCCCTGGCAGACAGATTTTTATCCCCCAAAGTGTCCTCCCCCGTGCCTCGCCGACCGCTATAAGCCGTTACAAGCTGATCCTAAATTTAGCCCCGTGTGGCTGGGTTATTTCCAGGCCATATTCAATTGAACTACATGCTCCAGAATGCCTCGCGGTTAGAGGGGGTGCGGCACTGTAGGCTGGGCTGTTCACTCACTGTCTAGTGTCTTGAAGCAGAGCAGTGCGGGAGAAGGAACTTGCCGTGTCAGGTGACTTTTATGACACTTGCCTGTAGAGCCAGCCATATAGTTACTTGTGGATCCTCCGGTCAGTGAGTGTGTGAAAGGCTAATACGTATATTTACCTTTATCTGGCTCCCTGTCTAACTGTGACTTTAGTTGAAAAAGCAGCTCATTGAGTCCTGCAGGATGAGCTGCTTTTTCAAATAAAGTCACGATTAGACAGGGAGCCAGATAAGGGTAAATATATGTATGAGCCTTTCCCACACTCACTGACCGGAGGATCCGTTACAAGTAACTATATGGCTCTGCAGGCAAGTGTCATAAATTTCACCTGACACGGCAAGATTAGGAGACTTCTGTGTAAACGGAGCGGGCTGCAGCGTGGTGTAATTACAAGCAGCTGTGTCACCTCCTCCTCCTGAGAACTGCACAAGGAGCCAGATAAGAGTGAATATAAACATGTAGGAGCCCTTTGCACACTGATAGAACTGTATGTGTTTGGGCTACAATTCACAAGCAGTACACTTGTAATGCGATCTCCTGCATTCCTCTGTGTGCCTCAGTACCATATCTTAATGCTTAACCCCATGTTGCCTGCTGTGTGTACCTCAATGCAGATAAATAATAATTTAGGATTGTGTCAAATGTTCAAAAGTATGTATGTATGTGTAATATATAATATATATAAATATATATATAATATATATAAATATATATATAATATATATAAATATATATATATATATATATATATATATATATATATATATATATATATATATATATATATATATATATATATATATATAATATATATATATATATATATATATATATATATATATATATATATATATATATATATATATATAATAAAAAGTCTTATATTAATAATAACATTATAGAAAAAACTTTTAAAATAATTTGGTGGAAAAAGTCATTTTCGGTTTCGGTTTTCGGCCAAGGGCATCCTGCATTTTCGGTTTCGGTCTAGAATTTTCATTTCGGTGCATCCCTATATCAAACTTCTATCATGGAAAGTTCTTTTTCTGATGGCTATTTCCTCGGCTCGAAGAGTCTCGGAGTTATCTGCCTTACATTGTGATTCTCCTTATCTGATCTTTCATTCAGATAAAGTTGTTCTGCGTACAAAACCTGGGTTTTTACCTAAGGTGGTTTCTAACAAGAATATCAATCAAGAGATTGTTGTTCCATCGTTATGTCCTAATCCTTCTTCAAAGAAGGAACGTCTTTTGCATAATCTAGACGTAGTCTGTGCCTTGAAGTTTTACTTACAGGCTACTAAAGATTTTCGCCAAACATCTAACCTGAGGAGGAGAGGTCAAAAGGCCTCGGCAACCTCTCTTTCCTTTTGGCTTCGGAGTATAATCTGTTTAGCCTATGAGACTGCTGGACAGCAGCCTCCTGAAAGGATTACAGCTCATTCTACTAGAGCTGTGGCTTCCACCTGGGCCTTTAAAAATGAGGCCTCTGTTGAACAGATTTGCAAGGCTGCGACTTGGTCTTCGCTTCATACTTTTTCCAAATTTTCCAAATTTAATACTTTTGCTTCTTCGGAGGCTGTTTTTGGGAGAAAGGTTCTACAGGCAGTGGTTCCTTCAGTTTAGGTTCCTGCCTTGTCCCTCCCATCATCCGTGTACTTTAGCTTTGGTATTGGTATCCCACAAGTAATGGATGATCCGTGGACTGGATACACTTAACAAGAGAAAACATAATTTATGCTTACCTGATAAATGTATTTCTCTTGTAGTGTATCCAGTCCACGGCCCGCCCTGTCCTTTTCAGGCAGGTCTAAATTTTAATTAAACTACAGTCACCACTGCACCCTATGGTTTCTCCTTTCTCTGCTTGTTTCGGTCGAATGACTGGATATGGCAGTGAGGGGAGGTGCTATATAGCAGCTCTGCTGTGGGTGATTCTCTTGCAACTTCCTGTTGGGAAGGAGAATATCCCACAAGTAATGGATCATCCGTGGACTGGATACACTACAAGAGAAATAAATTTATCAGGTAAGCATAAATTATGTTTTTAGCCAATCAGTGCTGACTCCTATGTAACTTCACGTGCGTGAGCACAATGTTATCTATATGGCACACATGATCTAACATCCTCTAGTGGTGAAAAACTGTCAAAATGCATTCAAATAAGAGGCATCCTTCACGGTCTAAGAAATTTTCATATGAGCCTCCTAGGTTTAGCTTTCAACTAAGAATACCAAAAGAACAAAGCAAAATTGGTGATAAAAGTAAATTGGAATGTTGTTTAAAATTACATGAATCATGAAAGTTTATTTTGGACTAGACTGTCTCTTTAAAAACCCTAATCTCTCTTTTTGCTTCTTTTTTATTTCTGTGTCCTACATGTAATTGCATAACCAGAAACTGCAGTTACAACTGGCATGTTGTTTTTCATTTTACCAATAGACGGCAGAAAAACACTCCTGATATCACAATGAGATCATCATGTTGTTTGTTTGTCTAGTAGTTATTTCTTCTATCGTACTCAGACTGTATTCCTCTTTTTCCAGTAAGTTGTTTAAAGCAACAGAAACATCATATGATACAGAGCATACAACTTTATAATTGATTTCTCTTCCCAAATCTGCTTTGTACTCTTTGTATCCTTTGTTGAAGGCAGGTTTTTGAGCAGCAATGCACTTCTGGGAGCTATCTGGTGATTGGTGGCTGCACATATATGCCTCTTGTCATTGGCTCACTAGATGTGTTCAGCTAGTTCCCAGTAATGCATTGCGTTTCCTCCTGTTAAAGGGACACTGTACCCAAATTTTTTCTTTTGTGATTCAGATAGAGCATGCAATTTGAATCAACTTTCTAATGTACTCCTATTATCAATTTTTCTTCATTCTCTTGGTATGTTTATTTGAAAAGCAAGAATTTAAGTTTAGATGCCGGCCCATTTTTGGTGAACAACCTGGGTTGTCCTTGCTGATTGGGCAGCACCAATAAACAATTGCTGTCCATGGTTCTGAACCACAAATTTGCTGGCTCCTCAGTTTAGATGCCTTCTTTTTCAAATAAAGATATCAAGAGAACGAAGAAAAATTGATAATAGAAGTAAATTAGAAAGTTGCTTAAAATTGCATGCTCTATCTGAATCACAAAATACATTTTTTGGGTACAGTGTCCCTTTAAGTAAATAATTCCAAGAAAACAAAGCAAAATTGATAATAGAAGTAAAATGGAAAGTTGTTTAAAATTGAATGCTCTATCTGAATCATTAAAGTTGACATAAGCACATCCTGCCAAAAGTGGCCCATTAATATAGTATATTTTTGGGTATGTTAAGTTATGCAAGGGTAGTAAATGTGGCCTTTTTAATGGGCAACAATTTGATAATTACTAAACAAATGCCAAATATGACCACAGTCAGTTCAATCGAATAGTGTCAAAGTGCAATACACAAAGATCTGGATTTGCACAGGTCTGTCTGTGTTGAACTTTGACACTAATAAATCTTCTTCCTGCTGCCATTTACTAAACAAATTCTGAATACCGAATTTCCGCTCTTGTAATACAGACGCCAATCTGCCCCACACCCCTCACCTGTAATACAGATCCTCAACCTGCCTCACTTTCCTCACCTGTAATACAGACTCCAAACTGCCCCACCAACCTCACTTGTAATACAGACCCCTAACCTTCCACATCTCCCTCACCTGTAATACAGACCCCCAACCTGCCCTAACTCCCTCACCTGTAATACAGAACCCCAAACTGCCCCACCTCCCTTACCTGTAATACTGACCCCAAACTGCCCCACCAACCTCACTTGTAATACAGTCCTCCAACCTTCCTCACCTGTAATACTTACAGACCCCCCAACCTGCCCACCTCCCTCACCTGTAATACAGATTCCAAACTGCCCCACCTACCTCAACTGTAATACCGACGCCAAACTGCCCCACTCCCTCACCTGTAATTCATACCCCCAACCTGCCCCACCTTCCTCACCTGTAATTCATACCCCCAACCTGCCCCACCTTCCTCACCTGTAATTCATACCCCCAACCTGCCCCACCTTCCTCACCTGTAATACAGACCCCCAAACTGCCCTACCTCACCTGTAATACTGACGCCAAACTGCCTCACTCCCTCACCTGTAATACAGACCCCCAACCTTCCCCACCTACCTCACCTGTAATACAGACCCCAAACTGCCCCACCTACCTCACCTGTAATACTGACCCCAACCTGCTCCACCTTCCTCACCTGTAATACAGACCCCAAACTGCCCCACTTTCCTCACCTGTAATACAGACCCCAAACTGCCCCACCTACCTCACCTGTAATACTGACCCCAACCTGCTCCTCCTTCCTCACCTGTAATACAGACCCCAACCTGCTCCACCTTTCTCACCTGTAATACAGACCTCCAACCTGCCTCACTTATAATACAGACCCCAATATCCCCCTCCCTCACCTGTAATAAAGACCCCCAACCTGCACCTCCTTCCTCACCTATAATACAGACACACATACATGCATACCTTAACCTGCGCCACCTCCCTCAGTTATAATACTGACCCAACCTACTCCACTACCCTTACCTGTAATACAGACCCCAACCTGCCCCACTACCTTCACCTGTAATACAAACCCCAACCTGCTGCTCTCCCTGACCTGTAATAGAGACCTCAACCTGCCCCTCTCCCTGACCTGTAATAGAGACCTCAACCTGCCCCACCTCCCTCACCTGTAATACTGACCCCAACCTGCGCCACTCCCCTCACCTGTAAAACAGAACCCCACATGCACACCTTAACCTGCGCCACCTCCCTCAGTTATAATACAGACCCCATCCTTAACCCACTACCCTCACCTGTAATACAGACCCCAACCTGCCCCAATACCCTCACCTGTAATACAGACCCCATCATGCCCCACTCCCTCACCTGTAATACAGACCCCAACCTGCCCCTCTCCCTGACCTGTAATAGAGACCTCAACCTTCCCCCTGCCCCACACCTGGAAAACAGACCCCAACCTGCTCCACCTCCCTCACCTGTAATACTGACCCCAACCTGCGCCACTCCCCTCACCTGTAATACAGAACCCCACATGCACACCTTAACCTGTGCCAGCTCCCTCAGTTATAATACTGACCCAACCTACCCCACTTCCCTCACCTGTAATATAGACCCCATCCTTAATCCACTACCCTCACCTGTAATACAGACCCCAACCTGCCCCACTCTCTCACCTGTAATACAGACTTCAACCTGCCCCATGCCCCACATCGGAAATGTGAAAATTATTAAATACAAAAATTGGATGCGCCTACTCCTAACGATAAACAACAAATATTGTGTACCATATAATATGGAAATATACCTCACATACTATGTATCACTCAAAATAGTGAAATAGTGATGAAAACTAGTCGGCTAACAAGTGCACCAGCTGACATATGAACCAGTGATATATCAATGTAAATGTTGGAGTGATAAAATAAAAACTCTCAAATATCTAAGGACCACTCGCTAAAGTGATCTAGTAATGAAAGCTAGCCAATTGGCATATCAACCAGCTAGCATGTAAACCAGTGATGATGCAATATAAGTGTTCGAGTAAAAGATACTTAAACAAATATAAATATATATATATATATATAAGTTCTCAAACAAAATAGACTAAAAAAATATGCAGTCATATACAGAAATCAAGTCCGTAATGTTCATATATATATATATATATATATATATATCACTTATCGTAAATAGCAACGCTATTCTCTGAGGCTGATAGTGGTGTCCCACAAGCTTGATAGCGAGCAATGGTAAAGTCCCCTATACCAAGGGCTGATGATAATATCTCCTGCACCAGGTGGATGATGAATCCGTGGCTTGCTGCTTCTTCAGGACAATAGTTTGTGTACAGTACTGCAGTATCAAACAAAAAAGAAAAAAGAAGGCGCCACAATAGTGCAATATCAGTGGTGTTAGCAATAACCCCTACTCCAATTCGTTCTACTTACAGGATATCAAGCACTTGATAAGTGCCACAACAGCATTCTGAGCTCTTATAGTCGCTCAGCAGACTAATCCCCATACTCTCCGGACTCCTCAGTGTAGTGAATGTAGCTGTGTCCAAACACAGGTGCACATAAAGTGAGGATTTGTCTGATCAAACCAAACAGTGTATTAAGATTGCCGTCACAGAAGTTACCGCAACTTCAGCTCAGTGTGACTATAAGGCACTATAAGGCAGCTCTATATATTAAGAATCTGTGGAAAGTCTCATATAGTTAAGACTTTATTAAAAACAATGTTAAAGCACAACGTTTCACGATCTTACAACGACCGTTTCATCAGTTGACTCATCGGAAATACAGACCCCAACCTGCCCCACCTCCCTCATCTGTAATACAGACTCCAACCTGCTCCATGCCCCACATCGGGAATACAGACCCCAACCTACCCCACCTCCCTCACCTGTAATACTGACCCCAACCTGCCCTACGCCCCTTTACCTGTAATACTGATCCCAACCTGACCCACCTCCTTCACCTGTAATACTGACCCCAACCTGACCCACCTCCTTCACCTGTAATACTGACCCCAACCTGCCCCACCTCCCTCACCTGCAATACTGACCCCAACCTGCCCCACCTCCCTCACCTGTAATACTGACCCCAACCTGCCCCATCTCGCTTACCTATAATGCAGACCCCCAACTTGCCCTCTCCCTCACCTGTAATACACACCATAAACTGCCCCACCTCCCTCACCTTTAATACAGACCCCAATCTGCCACATCTCGCTCACCTATAATGCAGAGCCCCAACTTGCCCCCTCCCTCACCTGTAATACACACCATAACCTGCCCCACCTTCCTCACATGTAATACAGACCCAAATCTGCACCCCCTCCCTCATCTGTAATACAGACCTCAACCTGCCCTATGCCCCGCACCTGGAATACAGATCCCAACCTGCTCCTCCTCCCTCACCTGTAATACAGACCATAACCTGCTCCACCTTCCTCACCTGTAATACTGACCTCAAACTGCCCCACCTTCCTCACCTGTAATAATGACCCCCAACCTGCCCCACGTCTCTCACCTGTAATACAGACCTCAACCTGCCCCCTTCCCTCACCTGTAATACTGCCCCCAACCTGCCCCCTTCCCTCACCATTTATACTGACCCCCAACCTGCCCCACAACCCTCCTCTGTAATAAGGACTTTATTACCTGCTCCACCTCCCTCACCTGTAATACAGACCATAACCTGCTCCACCTCCCTCACCTGTAATACAGACCTCAAACTGCCCCTCCTACCTCACCTGTAATATTGACCCCAACCTGCCCCCTTCCCTCACCTTTTATACTGACCCCCAACCTGCCTCACAACCCTCCTCTGTAATAAGGACTATATTACCTGCTCCACCTCCCTCATCTGTAATACAGACCATAACCTGCTCCACCTCCCTCACCTGTAATACAGACCTCAAACTGTCCCTCCTACCTCACCTGTAATATTGACCCCAACCTGCCCCCTTCCCTCACCTTTTATACTGACCCCCAACCTGCAACACAACCCTCCTCTTTAATAAGGACTATATTACCTGCTCCACCTCCCTCACCTGTAATACAGACCATAACCTGCTCCACCTCCCTCACCTGTAATACAGACCTCAAACTGCCCCTCCTACCTCACCTATAATACAGACCCCAATCTGTAGGTAGGTGATAATTAAAGTATCTCAGAATCTCCTAACATTTTTCCTAAATCTAATAGACACCAATCCTACAGACCAATATGTCTAATTAACAAGGATTATAAATCATCATAAAAATAATTTCTAATATTACCACATCTGTAGAATTATTCACATGTTGGCTACGCTGCCGAAATTCAGCATTGCAAAGGAATGCAATTTTGCGCTCTTGTGCAATGCTGCCCTCTGCCCGTGCACAGCCAATCACAAGCTGTCAATCTCTCTGGTCGGATGGGGAGATGGAAATTCGCCACATTAGAGGTGGCGAAAGATTAGGGAAGCAACGGTCTGATGACCGCTGCTTGTTAAAGGGATAGTCTAGTCAAAATTTAAAGGGACAGTAAACCTTAAAAATAATGTTATATAATTCTGCACATAGTGCATAATTATATAACATTATTTAGGTGCTATAGCTATAAATGCGTTTTTTACCTTTTAATTTGTTAAAAATATGGCACTTTTACAGACCTGCTCTCTGCTGAGCGGGTCTGTTATATTTAGTCAGCGCATCGGGCCAGCTGTATAGTCACAGCCCGGCCCGACCGCGCCATAGCACTAAGTGCAGCTCGCTCCTGTGACAGCGCCACAGCACTAAGTGCAGCTCGCTCCTGTAAAAGCGCCATATTTTTAACAAATTAAAAGGTAAAAAACGCATTTATAGCTATAGCACCTAAATAATGTTATATAATTCTGCACTATGTGCAGAATTATATAACATTATTTCTCCAACATAGGTGTGTCCGGTCCACGGCGTCATCCTTACTTGTGGGGATATTCTCTTCCCCAACAGGAAATGGCAAAGAGCCCAGCAAAGCTGGTCACATGATCCCTCCTAGGCTCCGCCTACCCCAGTCATTCTCTTTGCCGTTGTACAGGCAACATCTCCACGGAGATGGCTTAGAGTTTTTTAGTGTTTAACTGTAGTTTTTATTATTCAATCAAGAGTTTGTTATTTTGAAATAGTGCTGGTATGTACTATTTACTCAGAAACAGAAAAGAGATGAAGATTTCTGTTTGTATGAGGAAAATGATTTTAGCAACCGTCACTAAAATCCATGGCTGTTCCACACAGGACTGTTGAGAGCAATTAACTTCAGTTGGGGGAACAGTGAGCAGTCTCTTGCTGCTTGAGGTATGACACATTCTAACAAGACGATGTAATGCTGGAAGCTGTCATTTTCCCTCTGGGATCCGGTAAGCCATGTTTATTACGATTGTAAATAAGGGCTTCAAAAAGGGCTTATTAAGACTGTAGACTTTTTTTTGGGCTAAATCGATTGATTATTAACACATATTTAGCCTTGAGGAATCATTTTATCTGGGTATTTTGATATAATAATATCGGCAGGCACTGTTTTAGACACCTTATTCTTTAGGGGCTTTCCCAAAGCATAGGCAGAGCCTCATTTTCGCGCCGGTGTTGCGCACTTGTTTTTGAGAGGCATGGCATGCAGTCGCATGTGAGAGGAGCTCTGATACTTAGAAAAGACTTTCTGAAGGCGTCATTTGGTATCGTATTCCCCTTGGGGCTTGGTTGGGTCTCAGCAAAGCAGATACCAGGGACTGTAAAGGGGTTAAAGTTCAAAACGGCTCCGGTTCCGTTATTTTAAGGGTTAAAGCTTCCAAATTTGGTGTGCAATACTTTTAAGGCTTTAAGACACTGTGGTGAAAATTTGGTATTTTTTCGCATTTGCAGTAATAAAGTGTGTTCAGTTTAAAATTTAAAGTGACAGTAACGGTTTTATTTTAAAACGTTTTTTGTACTTGTTATCAAGTTTATGCCTGTTTAACATGTCTGAACTACCAGATAGACTGTGTTCTGAATGTGGGGAAGCCAGAATTCCTATTCATTTAAATAAATGTGATTTATGTGACAATGACAATGATGCCCAAGATGATTCCTCAAGTGAGGGGAGTAAGCATGGTACTGCATCATTCCCTCCTTCGTCTACACGAGTCTTGCCCACTCAGGAGGCCCCTAGTACATCTAGCGCGCCAATACTCCTTACTATGCAACAATTAACGGCTGTAATGGATAATTCTGTCAAAAACATTTTAGCCAAAATGAACACTTATCAGCGTAAGCGCGACTGCTCTGTTTTAGATACTGAAGAGCATGACGACGCTGATATTAATATTTCTGAAGGGCCCCTAACTCAGTCTGATGGGGCCAGGGAGGTTTTGTCTGAGGGAGAAATTACTGATTCAGGGAACATTTCTCAACAAGCTGAACCTGATGTGATTGCATTTAAATTTAAGTTGGAACATCTCCGCATTCTGCTTAAGGAGGTATTATCCACTCTGGATGATTGTGACAAGTTGGTCATCCCAGAGAAACTATGTAAAATGGACAAGTTCCTAGAGGTGCCGGGGCTCCCAGAAGCTTTTCCTATACCCAAGCGGGTGGCGGACATTGTTAATAAAGAATGGGAAAGGCCCGGTATTCCTTTCGTCCCTCCCCCCATATTTAAAAAATTGTTTCCTATGGTCGACCCCAGAAAGGACTTATGGCAGACAGTCCCCAAGGTCGAGGGAGCGGTTTCCACTTTAAACAAACGCACCACTATACCCATAGAGGATAGTTGTGCTTTCAAAGATCCTATGGATAAAAAATTAGAAGGTTTGCTTAAAAAGATGTTTGTTCAGCAGGGTTACCTTCTACAACCAATTTCATGCATTGTCCCTGTCGCTACAGCCGCATGTTTCTGGTTCGATGAGCTGATAAAGGCGGTCGACAGTGATTCTCCTCCTTATGAGGAGATTATGGACAGAATCAATGCTCTCAAATTGGCTAATTCTTTCACCCTAGACGCCACTTTGCAATTGGCTAGGTTAGCGGCTAAGAATTCTGGGTTTGCTATTGTGGCGCGCAGAGCGCTTTGGTTGAAATCTTGGTCGGCTGATGCGTCTTCCAAGAACAAGCTACTTAACATTCCTTTCAAGGGGAAAACGCTGTTTGGCCCTGACTTGAAAGAGATTATCTCGGATATCACTGGGGGTAAGGGCCACGCCCTTCCTCAGGATCGGCCTTTCAAGGCAAAAAATAAACCTAATTTTCGTCCCTTTCGTAGAAACGGACCAGCCCAAAGTGCTACGTCCTCTAAGCAAGAGGGTAATACTTCTCAAGCCAAGCCAGCTTGGAGACCAATGCAAGGCTGGAACAAGGGAAAGCAGGCCAAGAAACCTGCCACTGCTACCAAGACAGCATGAAATGTTGGCCCCCGATCCGGGACCGGATCTGGTGGGGGGCAGACTCTCTCTCTTCGCTCAGGCTTGGGCAAGAGATGTTCTGGATCCTTGGGCGCTAGAAATAGTCTCCCAAGGTTATCTTCTGGAATTCAAGGGACTTCCCCCAAGGGGGAGGTTCCACAGGTCTCAGTTGTCTTCAGACCACATAAAAAGACAGGCATTCTTACATTGTGTAGAAGACCTGTTAAAAATGGGAGTGATTCATCCCGTTCCATTAAGAGAACAAGGGATGGGGTTCTACTCCAATCTGTTTATAGTTCCCAAAAAAAGTGGGAACGTTCAGACCAATCTTAGATCTCAAGATCTTAAACAAGTTTCTCAAGGTTCCATCGTTCAAGATGGAAACCATTCGAACTATTCTTCCTTCCATCCAGGAAGGTCAATTCATGACCACGGTGGATTTAAAGGATGCGTATCTACATATTCCTATCCACAAGGAACATCATCGGTTCCTGAGGTTCGCATTCCTGGACAAACATTACCAGTTCGTGGCGCTTCCTTTCGGATTAGCCACTGCTCCAAGGATTTTCACAAAGGTACTAGGGTCCCTTCTAGCTGTGCTAAGACCAAGGGGCATTGCTGTAGTACCTTACTTGGACGACATTCTGATTCAAGCGTCGTCCCTTCCTCAAGCAAAGGCTCACACGGACATTGTCCTGGCCTTTCTCAGATCTCACGGATGGAAAGTGAACGTGGAAAAGAGTTCTCTATCTCCGTCAACAAGGGTTCCCTTCTTGGGAACAATAATAGACTCCTTAGAAATGAGGATTTTTCTGACAGAGGCCAGAAAAACAAAACTTCTAGACTCTTGTCGGATACTCCATTCCGTTCCTCTTCCTTCCATAGCTCAGTGCATGGAAGTGATCGGGTTGATGGTAGCGGCAATGGACATAGTTCCTTTTGCACGCATTCATCTAAGACCATTACAACTGTGCATGCTCAGTCAGTGGAATGGGGACTATACAGACTTGTCTCCGAAGATACAAGTAAATCAGAGGACCAGAGACTCACTCCGTTGGTGGCTGTCCCTGGACAACCTGTCACGAGGGATGACATTCCGCAGACCAGAGTGGGTCATTGTCACGACCGACGCCAGTCTGATGGGCTGGGGCGCGGTCTGGGGATCCCTGAAAGCTCAGGGTCTTTGGTCTCGGGTAGAATCTCTTCTACCGATAAATATTCTGGAACTGAGAGCGATATTCAATGCTCTCAAGGCTTGGCCTCAGCTAGCGAGGGCCAAGTTCATACGGTTTCAATCAGACAACATGACAACTGTTGCGTACATCAACCATCAGGGGGGAACAAGGAGTTCCCTGGCGATGGAAGAAGTGACCAAAATCATTCTATGGGCGGAGTCTCACTCCTGCCACCTGTCTGCTATCCACATCCCAGGAGTGGAAAATTGGGAAGCGGATTTTCTGAGTCGTCAGACATTGCATCCGGGGGAGTGGGAACTCCATCCGGAAATCTTTGCCCAAGTCACTCAGCTGTGGGGCATTCCAGACATGGATCTGATGGCCTCTCGTCAGAACTTCAAAGTTCCTTGCTACGGGTCCAGATCCAGGGATCCCAAGGCGGCTCTAGTGGATGCACTAGTAGCACCTTGGACCTTCAAACTAGCTTATGTGTTCCCGCCGTTTCCTCTCATCCCCAGGCTGGTAGCCAGGATCAATCAGGAGAGGGCGTCGGTGATCTTGATAGCTCCTGCGTGGCCACGCAGGACTTGGTACGCAGATCTGGTGAATATGTCATCGGCTCCTCCTTGGAAGCTACCTTTGAGACGAGACCTTCTTGTTCAGGGTCCGTTCGAACATCCGAATCTGGTTTCACTCCAGCTGACTGCTTGGAGATTGAACGCTTGATCTTATCGAAGCGAGGATTCTCAGATTCTGTTATCGATACTCTTGTTCAGGCCAGAAAGCCTGTAACTAGAAAGATTTACCACAAAATTTGGAAAAAATATATCTGTTGGTGTGTATCTAAAGGATTCCCTTGGGACAAGGTTAAGATTCCTAGGATTTTATCCTTCCTTCAAGAAGGATTGGAAAAAGGATTATCTGCAAGTTCCCTGAAGGGACAGATTTCTGCCTTGTCTGTGTTACTTCACAAAAAGCTGGCCGCTGTGCCAGATGTTCAAGCCTTTGTTCAGGCTCTGGTTAGAATTAAGCCTGTTTACAAACCTTTGACTCCTCCTTGGAGTCTCAATTTAGTTCTTTCAGTTCTTCAGGGGGTTCCGTTTGAACCCTTGCATTCCGTTGATATTAAGTTATTATCTTGGAAAGTTTTGTTTTTAGTTGCAATTTCTTCTGCTAGAAGAGTTTCAGAATTATCTGCTCTGCAGTGTTCTCCTCCTTATCTGGTGTTCCATGCAGATAAGGTGGTTTTACGTACTAAACCTGGTTTTCTTCCAAAAGTTGTTTCTAACAAAAACATTAACCAGGAGATTATCGTACCTTCTCTGTGTCCGAAACCAGTTTCAAAGAAGGAACGTTTGTTGCACAATTTGGATGTTGTTCGCGCTCTAAAATTCTATTTAGATGCTACAAAGGATTTTAGATAAACATCTTCCTTGTTTGTTGTTTATTCCGGTAAAAGGAGAGGTCAAAAAGCAACTTCTACCTCTCTCTCTTTTTGGATTAAAAGCATCATCAGATTGGCTTACGAGACTGCCGGACGGCAGCCTCCCGAAAGAATCACAGCTCATTCCACTAGGGCTGTGGCTTCCACATGGGCCTTCAAGAACGAGGCTTCTGTTGATCAGATATGTAGGGCAGCGACTTGGTCTTCACTGCACACTTTTACCAAATTTTACAAGTTTGATACTTTTGCTTCTTCTGAGGCTATTTTTGGGAGAAAGGTTTTGCAAGCCGTGGTGCCTTCCATTTAGGTGACCTGATTTGCTCCCTCCCTTCATCCGTGTCCTAAAGCTTTGGTATTGGTTCCCACAAGTAAGGATGACGCCGTGGACCGGACACACCTATGTTGGAGAAAACAGAATTTATGTTTACCTGATAAATTACTTTCTCCAACGGTGTGTCCGGTCCACGGCCCGCCCTGGTTTTTTTAATCAGGTCTGATAATTTATTTTCTTTAACTACAGTCACCACGGTACCATATGGTTTCTCCTATGCAAATATTCCTCCTTAACGTCGGTCGAATGACTGGGGTAGGCGGAGCCTAGGAGGGATCATGTGACCAGCTTTGCTGGGCTCTTTGCCATTTCCTGTTGGGGAAGAGAATATCCCCACAAGTAAGGATGACGCCGTGGACCGGACACACCGTTGGAGAAAGTAATTTATCAGGTAAACATAAATTCTGTTTTTTAAGGTTTACTGTCCCTTTAACTTTCAGGATTCAGATAAAGCATGCAATTGTAAGCAACTTTCTAATTAAGTCCTATTATCAATTTTTCTTCATTCTCTTGGTATCTCTATTTGAATGTAAGCTTAGGAGCCGGTCCATTTTCGGTTCGGCACCTGGGTAGCGTTTGCTGATTGGTTGGCTACATTTAGACACCAATCAGAAAGTGCTACCCAACTGCTGAACCAAAAATGGGCCGGCTCCTATGCTTACATTCCTGCTTTTTCAAATAAAGATAACAAGAGAACGAAGAAAAATTGATAATAGGAGTAAATTAGAAAGTTGCTTTAAAATTGCATACTCTGAATCATGAAAGTTTAATTTTGACTATACTATTCTTTTAAATACGGACTGCAGGGTCTCCCCCTCCTTATTATGGCCCTAACCTCCTGTTAAATTGAGACAAATACTTCCATTTATTTCCATTGAGAGATTTAAAATGAAAACTGTGTTATATGTGAATGATTTGTTATTTTTTTATCAGCCAATCTACTTCCAATTCTTTGTGAAGTGGGAAAAAATAAGTGAACTAACCTACTATTATTAAACACTTTGAGATGGTAATATAAACTGATAAATTGTATATACAGTATATTAAAAAAAGTCTGCAATTTACTTTCATTATTTATTTTGACCCCTTTTCCTGTAATTTCATTCTGAAATTGTGAGCATTTCAGTTCCTGTTAGAAATGGAAGTGCTTCCACACATCCATTGGCTGCACACCCTAGTGACCTATTTATAACCGTCCATAATTAGCCACAGCAGAGAAGGTAATCTAAGTTACAACATGGCAGCTCCCATTGTTTTATAGACACTAATATGTTACACTTATTTCTCTTGTAAGGTGTATCCAGTCCACGGATCATCCATTACTTGTGGGATATTCTCCTTCCCAACAGGAGGTTGCAAGAGGACACCCACAGCAGAGCTGTTATATAGCTCCTCCCCTAACTGCCATACCCAGTCATTCTCTTGCAACTCTCAACAAAGATGGAGATAGTAAGAGGAAAGTGGTGAAATATAGTTAGTTTTTGTCTTCAATCAAAAGTTTATTATTTTTAAATGGTACCTGAGTTGTACTATTTTATCTCAGGCAGCATTTAGAAGAAGAATCTGCCTGCGTTTTCTATGATCTTAGCAGAAGTAACTAAGATCCACTGCTGTTCTCACATATATCTGAGGAGTGAGGTAACTTCAGAGGGAGAATGGCGTGCAGGTTATCCTGCAATAAGGTATGTGCAGTTTTCAGTTTTTCTAGGGATGGAATTGCTAGAAAATGCTGCTGATACCGGATTAATGTAAGTTAAGCCTAAATACAGTGATTTAATAGCGACTAGTATCAGGCTTACTATTAGAGATATATACTCTTATAAATGTGCAATATAAAACGTTTGCTGGCATGTTTAATCATTTTTATATATGCTTTGGTGATAAAACTTATTGGGGCCTAGTTTTTTCCACATGGCTGGCTTTATTTTTGCCTAGAAACAGTTTCCTGAGGCTTTCCACTGTTGTAGTATGAGTGGGAGGGGCTCATTTTAGCGCTTTTTTGCGCAGTTAAAATTACAGACAGAGACATTCAGCTTCCCTCAGCAGTCCCCTGCATGCTATAGGACATCTCTGAAGGGCTCTAAAGGCTTCAAAAGTCGTTTATTGAGGAAGGTAGGGCTACAGTTGAGCTGTGGCAGTTGTTGTGACTGTTTAAAAAACGTTTAATTAGTTTTTTGATCAGTTTTTTGCATTAAGGGGTTAATCATCCATTTGCAAGTGGGTGCAATGCTCTGCTAACCTATTACATACACTGTAAAAATTTCGTTGAATTTACTGCCTTTTTTCACTGTTTTTCAAATTTTGACAAAATTTGTTACTCTTAAAGGCACAGTACCGTGTTTTCAAAGCTTGCTAGTCTCATTGCTAGTCTGTACAAACATGTCTGACAGAGGAAACTCCTTGTTCATTATGGTTAGAATCCATGGTGGAACCCCATATGAGAATGTGTACTAAATGTATTGATTTCACTTTAAACAATAAAGATCAGCTTTTGTCTTTAAAAAATTTATCACCAGAGGATTCTGGCGAGGGGGAAGTTATGCCGACTAACTCTCCCCACGTGTCAGACCCTTTGACTCCCGCTCAAGGGACTCACGCTCAAATGGCGCCAAGTACATCTAGGGCGCCCATAGCGATTACTTTACAAGATATGGCGTCAGTCATGGATAATACACTGTCAGCGGTATTAGCCAGACTACCTGAATTTAGAGGAAAGCGTGATAGCTCTGGTGTTAGGTGTAATACAGAGCATACAGACGCTTTAAGAGCCATGTCTGATACTGCCTCACAATATGCAGAAGCTGAAGAAGGAGAGCTTCAGTCTGTGAGGGATATCTCTGACTCAGGGAAACCTGATTCTGATATTTCTACTTTTAAATTTAAGCTTGAGAACCTCCGTGTTTTGCTTAGGGAGGTTTTAGCTGCTCTGAATGACTGTGACACAATTGCAGTGCCAGAGAAATTGTGTAGACTGGATAAATACTTTGCAGTGCCGGTGTGTACTGAGGTTTTTCCAATACCTAAAAGGTTTACAGAAATTATTAATAAAGAGTGGGATAGACCCGGTGTGCCGTTTTCCCCCCCTCCTATTTTTAGAAAAATGTTTCCCATAGACGCCACCACACGGGACTTATGGCAGACGGTGGAGGGAGCAGTTTCTACTTTAGCAAAGCGTACGACTATCCCTGTGCTTTTTCAGATCCTATGGATAAAAAATTAGAGGGTTACCTTAAGAAAATGTTTATTCAACAAAGGTTTTATCCTGCAGCCCCGTGCATGCATTGCTCCTGTCACTGCTGCTGCGGCGTTCTGGTTTGAGTCTCTGGAAGAGGCTTTACAGACAACGACTCCATTGGAGGACGTACTTAACAAGCTTAGAGCACTTAAGCTAGCTAATTCTTTTGTTTCTGATGCCACTGTTCATTTGACTAAACTAACGGCTAAGAATTCTGGATTTGCCATCCAGGCGCGTAGGGCGCTATGGCTTAAATCTTGGTCAGCTGACGTGACCTCAAAGTCTAAATTACTTAACATTCCCTTCAAGGGGCAGACCCTATTCGGGCCTGGGTTGAAGGAAATTATTGCTGACATTACTGGAGGTAAGGGTCATGCCCTTCCTCAGGACAGGTCCAAATCAAGGGCCAAACAGTCTAATTTTCGTGCCTTTCGAAACTTCAAGGCAAGTAAAGCATCAACTTCCTCTGCTACAAAACAAGAGGGAACTTTTGCTCAGTCCAAGACGGCCTGGAAACCTAACCAGTCCTGGAACAAAGGCAAGCAGGCCAAAAAACCTGCTGCTGCCTCTAAGACAGCATGAAGGAACGGCCCCCTATCCGGTAACGGATCTAGTAGGGGGCAGACTTTCTCTCTTCGCTCAGGCGTGGGCAAGAGATGTTCAGGATCCCTGGGCGTTGGAGATTATATCTCAGGGGTATCTTCTGGACTTCAAGGCTTCTCCTCCACAAGGGAGATTTCACCTTTCACGATTATCTGTCAACCAGATAAAGAAAGAGGCATTCTTACACTGTGTGCAAGACCTCCTAGTTATGGGAGTGATCCATCCAGTTCCAAAGGAGGAACAGGGGCAGGGATTTTACTCAAATCTGTTTGTGGTTCCCAAAAAAGAGGGAACTTTCAGACCAATCTTAGATCTAAAGATCTTAAACAAATTCCTCAGAGTTCCATCATTCAAAATGGAAACTATTCGGAACATCCTACCTATGATCCAGGAGGGTCAATATATGACTGCGGTGGATCTAAAGGATGCTTACCTTCACATTCCGATACACAAAGATCATCATCGGTTCCTAAGGTTTGCAATTCTGGACAGGCATTCCCAGTTTGTGGCTCTTCCCTTCGAGTTAGCTAGAGCCCCAAGAATTTTTACAAAGGTTCTGGGGTCGCTTCTGGCAGTTCTAAGGCCGCGGGGCATAGCAGTGGCCCCTTAACTAGACGACATCCTGATACAGGCGTCAAATTTCCAAATTGCCAAGTCCCATACGGACATAGTTCTGGCATTTCTGAGGTCGCACGGGTGGAAAGTGAACGAGAAGAAGAGTTCTCTCTCTCCACTCACAAGAGTCTCCTTCCTAGGGACTCTGATAGATTCTGTAAAGATTAAAATTTACCTGACGGAGTCCAGGTTATCAAAACTTCTAAATTCTTGCCATGTTCTCCACTCTAATCCGCGCCCTTCGGTTGCTCAGTGCATGGAGGTAATCGGCTTAATGGTAGCGGCAATGGACATAGTTCCGTTTGCGCGCCTACATCTCAGACCGCTGCAATTATGCATGCTCAGTCAGTGGAATGGGGATTACACAGATTTGTCCCCTTTACTAAATCTGGATCAAGAGACCAGAGATTCTCTTCTCTGGTGGCTATCTCGGGTCCATCTGTCCAAAGGTATGACCTTTCGCAGGCCAGATTGGACAATTGTAACGACAGATGCCAGCCTTCTAGGTTGGGGTGCAGTCTGGAACTCCCTGAAGGCTCAGGGATTGTGGGCTCAGGAGGAGAAATTCCTCCCAATAAATATTCTGGAATTGAGGGCAATATTCAGTGCTTTTCAGGCTTGGCCTCAGTTAACAACCCTGAGGTTCATCAGATTTCAGTCGGACAACATCACAACTGTGGCTTACATCAACCATCAAGGGGGAACAAGGAGTTCCTTAGCGATGTTAGAAGTCTCCAAAATAATTCGCTGGGCAGAGAAACACTCTTGCCACCTATCAGCGATCCATATCCCAGGTGTAGAGAACTGGGAGGCGGATTTTCTAAGTCGTCAGACTTTTCATCCGGGGGAGCGGGAACTCCATCCGGAGGTTTTTGCTCAATTGATTCTCGTTGGGGCAAACCAGAACTGGATCTCATGGCGTCTCGCCAGAACGCCAAGCTTCCTTATTACGGATCCAGGTCCAGGGACCCGGAAGCGACGCTGATAGATGCTCTAGCAGCGCCTTGGTCTTTCATCCTGGCTTATGTGTTTCCACCGTTTCCTCTGCTCCCTCGACTGATTGCCAAAATCAAGCAGGAGAGAGCATCAGTGATTTTGATAGCGGCTGCGTGACCACGCAGGACCTGGTATGCAGACCTAGTGGACATGTCATCCTTTCCACCTTGGACTCTGCCTTTGAGACGAGACCTTCTACTTCAAGGTCCTTTCATTCATCCAAATCTAATTTCTCTGAGACTGACTGCATGGAGATTGAACGCTTGATTTTATCAAAGCGTGGCTTCTCCGAGTCTGTCATAGATACCTTAATACAGGCACGAAAGCCTGTTACCAGGAAAATCTACCATAAGATATGGCGTAAATATCTTTATTGGTGTGAATCCAAGAGTTACTCATGGAGTAAGGTTAGGATTCCCAGGATATTATCTTTTCTCCAAGAGGGTTTGGAGAAAGGATTATCAGATAGTTCTTTGAAGGGACAGATCTCTGCACTGTCTATTCTTTTGCACAAGCGTCTGGCGGATGTTCCAGACCTTCAGGCGTTTTGTCATGCGTTGGTTAGAATCAAGCCTGTGTTTAAACCCGTTGCTCCCCCATGGAGCTTAAATTTGGTTCTTAAAGTTCTTCAAGGGGTTCCGTTTGAACCTCTTCATTCCATAGATATCAAGCTTTTATCTTGGAAAGTTCTTTTTTTGATGGCTATTTCCTCGGCTCGTAGAGTCTCCGAGTTATCTGCTTTACAATGTGATTCTCCTTATCTGATCTTCCATGCAGATAAGGTAGTTCTGCGTACAAAACCTGGGTTTTTGCCTAAGGTGGTATCTACTAAGAATATCAATCAAGAGATTGTTGTTCCATCATTGTGTCCTAATCCTTCTTCAAAGAAGGAACGTCTTTTACATAATCTGGACGTGGTTCGTGCTTTAAAGTTTTACTTACAAGCTACTAAAGATTTTCGTCAAACATCTGCTTTGTTTGTTGTTTACTCTGGACAGAGAAGAGGTCAAAAGGTTTCGGCAACCTCTCTTTCTTTTTGGCTAAGAAGCATAATCCGCTTAGCCTATGAGACTGCTGGACAGCAGCCTCCTGAAAGGATTACAGCTCATTCTACTAGAGCTGTGGCTTCCACTTGGGCCTTTAAAAATGAGGCTTCTGTTGAACAGATTTGCAAGGCGGCGACTTGGTCTTCGCTTCATACTTTTTCAAAATTCTACAAATTTGATACTTTTGCTTCTTCGGAGGCTATTTTTGGGAGAAAGGTTTTACAGGCAGTGGTACCTTCCGTTTAAGTACCTGCCTTGTCCCTCCCTTCATCCGTGTACTTTAGCTTTGGTATTGGTATCCCACAAGTAATGGATGATCCGTGGACTGGATACACCTTACAAGAGAAAACGCAATTTTTGCTTACCTGATAAATTTATTTCTTTTGTGGTGTATCCAGTCCACGGCCCGCCCTGTCATTTTAAGGCAGGTCAAAATTTTAGATTAAACTACAGTCACCACTGCACCCTATGGTTTCTCCTTTCTCGGCTTATTTCGATCGAATGACTGGATATAGCAGTTAGGGGAGGAGCTATATAACAGCTCTGCTGTGGGTTTCCTCTTGCAACTTCCTGTTGGGAAGGAGAATATCCCACAAGTAATGGATGATCCGTGGACTGGATACACCACAAGAGAAATAAATTTATCAGGTAAGCATAAATTTGTGTTTTTTTGGGTTCAGTGTCCCTTTAAGCTAGCTAATTCTTTCATTACAGATGCCGCTTTTCAACTGGCTAAATTAGCGGCAAAGAATTCAGGTTTTGCCATTTTAGCGCGTAGAGTCCTGGTGTGCTGAAGTTTCATCAAAATCTAAGCTTTTAGCCATCCCTTTCAAGGGTAATTTGGGCCTAAACTGAGAGAGATCATTTCAGACATCACTGGAGGATAAGGCCATGCTCTTCCTCAGTATAAGACAAATAAGATGAGGACAAAACAAAATAATTTTCGTTCCTTTCGAAACTTCAAAGGTGGTCCCTCTACCTCTTCCCCTGCTGCAAAGCAGGAGGGGAATTTTGCTCAATCCAAGTCAGTCTGGAGACCTAACCAAACTTGGAACAAGGGTAAACAGGTCAAGAAGCCAGCATGAAGGGGCAGCCCCCGATCCGGGACCTGATCTAGTAGGGGGCAGACTTTCTCTCTTTGCTCAGGCTTGGGCAAGAGACGTTCAGGACTCCTGGGCTTTAGAAATCTTGACCCAGGGGTATCTTCTAGATTTCAAGGATTCTCCTCCAAGGGGGAGATTCCATCTTTCTCGATTGTCTGTAAACCAGACAAAAAGAGATGTGTTCTTACGCTGTGTAGAAGACCTACATACCATGGGAGTAATTTGCCCAGTTCCAAAAACAGAACAGGGGCAGGGGTTTTACTCCAATTTGTTTGTGGTTCCCAAGAAAGAGGGAACATTCAGACCAATTTTAGATCTCAAGATCCTAAACAAATTCCTCAGAGTCCCATCCTTCAAGATGGAGACCATTCAGACTATTTTACCAATGATCCAGGAGGGTCAATATATGACCACAAAGATCATCACCAGTTCCTCAAGTTCGCTTTTCTGGACAAGCATTACCAGTTTGTGGCTCTTCCCTTCGGGTTGGCTACAGCTCCCAGAATTTTCACGAAGATGCTAGGGTCCCTTCTGGCGGTTCTAAGGCCGCGGGGCATAGCAGTGGCGCCTTATCTAGACGATATCTTAATTCAGGCATCAACTTACCAACTAGCCAAATCTCACACGGACATCGTGTTGGCTTTTCTAAGATCTCACGGGTGGAAGGTGAACGTAAAAAAGAGTTCACTTATCCCCCTCACAAGGGTTCCATTCCTGGGAACTCTGATAGATTCGGTAGACATGAAAATTTTTCTGACGGAGGTCAGGAAATCAAAGATTTTAACCACCTGCCGAACTCTTCATTCCATTCCTCGGCCGTCTGTGGCTCAGTGTATGGAGGTAATCTGACTAATGGTAGCGGCAATGGACATTGTTCAGTTTGCTCGCTTGCATCTGACCACTGCAACTATGCATGCTCAATCAGTGGAATGGGGATTATGCAAATTTATCTCCTCAGATAAATCTGGATCAAGAGACCAGAGACTCTCTTCTTTGATGGTTGTCACAGGATCATCTGTCCCAGGGAATGTGTTTCCGCAGGCCAGCATGGGTCATAGTGACGACGGACGCCAGCCTATTGGGCTGGGGTGCAGTCTGGAATTCCCTGAAAGCACAGGGTATGTGGACTCAGGAGGAGGCTCTCCTCCCGATAAATATTCTAGAACTGAGAGCGATATTCAATGCCCTTCAGGCGTGGCCTCAGCTGGCTTTGGCCAGATTCATAAGATTCCAGTCTGACAATATCACGACTGTAGCATTTATCAATCATCAGGGGGGAACAAAGAGTTCTATAGCGATGATAGAGGTTTCCAAAATAATTCGATGGGCAGAGGCTCACTCTTGCCATCTATCAGCAATCTATATCCCAGGAGTGGAGAACTGGGAAGCGGATTTTCTAAGTCATCAGACTTTTCATCCGGGGGAGTGGGAACTTCATCCGGAGGTGTTTGCACAATTGATTCATCAATAGGGCACACCAGAATTGGATCTGATGGCAACTCGTCAGAATGCCAAACTTCCTTGTTACGGGTCCAGATCAAGGGATCCTCAAGCAGTACTGATAGATGATCTAGCAGTACCTTGGTCGTTCAACCTGGCTTATGTGTTTCCACCATTTCCTCTCCTTTCTTGTCTGATCGCCAGAATCCAACAGGAGAGAGCTTCGGTGATTTTGATAGCACCTTCGTGGCCACGCAGGACTTGGTATGCAGATCTGGTGGACAGGTCATCTCTGCCACCGTGGACTCTGCCACTGAGACAGGACCTTCTCATTCAGGTTCCGTTCCATGGAGTAAGATCAGGATTCCTAGGATTTTGTCCTTTCTCCAAGAAGGATTGGCGAAGGGGTTATCAGCTAGTTCCTTAAAGGGACAGATATCTGCTTTCTCAATTTTACTGCACAAGCGTCTGGCAGATGTTCCAGACGTTCATTCGTTCTGTCAGGCTTTAATTAGAATCAAGCCTGTGTTTAAACCTGTTGCTCCGCCATGGAGTTTGAACTTAGTTCTTAAAGTTGTTCAAGGGGTTCCGTTTGAACCTATGCATTCCATAGATGTTAAGCTTCTATCTTGGAAAGTTCTGTTTTTAGTTGCTATCTCTTCGGCTCGAAGAGTTTCTGAACTATCTGCATTGCAATGCAACTCGCCTTATCTTGTTTTTCATGCTGATAAGGTGGTTTTGCGTACCAGACCTGGATTCCTTCCTAAGGTTGTTACTAATAAGAATTTTAATCAGGAAATTGTTGTTCCTTCCCTGTGTCCTAATCCTTCCTCTAAGACGGAGCGTCTTTTGCACAATTTGGACGTGGTTCTTGCCTTGAAGTTTTACTTGCAAGCGACCAAAGATTCCTGTCAAACATCTTCGCTGTTTGTTGTCTATTCTGGAAAACGTAGAGGTCAAAAAGGTACGGCTACCTCTCTTTCTTTTTGGCAGAAAAGCATCATCCGTTTGGCATACGAGACTGCTGGACAGCAGCCTCCTGAAAGAATTACAGCTCACTCTACTAGAGCGGTGTCTTCCACATGGGCTTTTAAAAATGATGCTTCTGTTGAACAGATTTGTAAGGCTGCGACTTGGTCTTCACTTCATACTTTTTACAAATTTTACAAATTTGATACTTTTGCTTCTTCGGAGGCTATTTTTGGGAGAAAAGTTCTTCAAGCAGTGGTTCCTTCTGTTTAGCCATCTGTCTTGTCCCTCCCGTTCATCCGTGTCCTGTAGCTTAGGTATTGTATCCAACAAGTAAAGGATGAATCCATGGAGTCGTCTTATCTTATAGAAGAAAAGAAAATTTATGCTTACCTGATAAATTAATTTCTTCTATGATACGAGTCCACGGCCCGCCCTGTCAATTTTAGAGAGATTATATTTTTTTTAGTCAAAACTCCAGTCACCTCTGCGCCTTTTAGTTTCTCCTTTTTCTTCCTGTACCTTCGGTCGAATGACTGGGGGGTGGAGCTAAGGGAGGAGCTATATAGACAGCTCTGCTGTGGTGCTCTTTGCCACTTCCTGTTAGCAGGAGGATAATATCCCACAAGTAAAGGATGAATCCGTGGACTCGTCGTATCATAGAAGAAATTAATTTATCAGGTAAACATAAATTTACTTTTTCTCCAGGAAGGCCTGGAGAAGGGGTTGTCTGTCAGTACCCTCAAGGGTCAGATTTCTGCTCTATCTATTTTGTTGCACAAGCGTCTGGCGGACTTGCCAGATGTACAATCCTTTTGTCAGGCCCTGGTCAGAATCAGGCCTGTGTTTAAATCTGTGGCTCCACCTTGGAGTCTTAACCTGGTTCTTAAGTTTTGCTACAGGCTCCGTTTCAGCCTATGCATTCCATAGATATTAAGTTATTATCTTGGAAGGTTTTGTTTCTTACTACTAGTTCTCTGCTCGGAGGGTTTCTGAACTCTAAGCTTTGCAGTGTGACTCTCCTTATATCATATTTCATGCAGATAAGGCAGTTTTACATTCCAAGTTGGTTTTCTTTCTAAGGTTGTTTCGGACAGAAATATTAATCAGGAAATTGTTGTTGTTCCTTCTCTCTGTCCTAATCCTTCTCATGAAGAACGTTTGTTACACAACCTAGATATTGTGCGGGTCCTTAAATTTGATTGCATAATACTAAGGAATTTTGTCAGTCTTCTACTTTGATTGTTTGCTTTTCTGGAAAGCGTAGAGATCAGAAAGCTACTGCCACTTCTCTTATTATTATTATTATTATTATTATTATTATTATTATTATTATTCGTTTGGCTTGTGAGTCTGCTGGACAGCAGCCTCCTGAGAGAATTACAGTTCATTCCACTAGGGCTGATTCTTCTTCTTGGGCTTTCAAGAATGAGATTTCTGTAGAACAGATTTTTAAGTCTACCACTTGGCCTTCTTTGCACATTTTTCTTTTGGGAGAAAGGTTCTTCAAGCGATGGTGCCTTCTGTTTAGTTTTCCTGCTTTGTCCCTCCCTATTCATCTGTGTCCTCTAGCTGGGGTATTGATTCCCAACAGTAATTGATGATTCCGTGGACTCACTGTGTCTTAAGAAAACAAAATGTATGCTTACCTGATAAATTTTCTTTCTTTCTTGACACAGTGAATCCACGGCCCTCCCGCTTATCAGACAGTTTTTTTTTTTTTTTAGATAAAACCCAGGCACCTCTGCACCTTGTGTTATTTCCTTTCTCTCCTTTCCCTTCGGTGGAATGACTGGGGGTTGTGGGTAGGGAAGGGATACTTAACAGCAAAGGTGATGCTCTTTGCCTCCTCCCGCTGGCCAGGAGTGATATTCTCCAACAGTAATTATAGATGATCCGTGGACTCACCGTGTCAAGAAAGAAATACATTTATCAGGTAAGCATACATTTTGTTTTTAAACATCTTTACAGTTTTCTTCTGTTATCCAATTTCCTTCATTTTCTTTTTTGAAGTAGCAACTATGAACTACTGGGAGCAATCTGAAGACATCTGGTGAACCATTGAAAAGAGGCATTTTTGTGCAGCCACCAATCATCAGCTAGTTTAACAGTAATGCATTGCAACTTCTGAGCCTACCTATATATGCTTTTGCTACTGACAGGAAGTAGCAAAGAGAGCACCACAGCAGAGCTGTCTATATAGCTCCCCCCTTAACTCCACCCCTCAGTCATTCTCTTTGCTGGCTCTAAGCAGGAAGGGTAAAGAGAAGAGGTGTTAAACTGTTAGTTTTTATTTCTCCAACATTGGTGTGTCCGGTCCACGGCGTCATCCATAACTTGTGGGAATATTCTCTTCCCCAACAGGAAATGGCAAAGAGCACAGCAAAAGCGGTCCATATAGCCCCTCCCAGGCTCCGCCCCCCCAGTCATTCTCTTTGCCGCTCTGAACAAGTAGCATCTCCACGGAGATGGTGAAGAGTATGTGGTGTTTAGTTGTAGTTTTTTATTCTTCTATCAAGAGTTTGTTATTTTAAAATAGTGCTGGTATGTTCTATTTACTCTGAAACAGAAAGAGATGAAGAGTTCTGTTTAAAAGAGGAGTATGATTTTAGCAGCAGTAACTAAAATCAATTGCTGTTCCCACGCTGGACTGTTGAGCTGAGAGAACTTCAGTTGGGGGGAACAGTTTGCAGACTTTTCTGCTCAAGGTATCACTAGCCATTTTTCTAACAAGACTGTGTAATGCTGGAAGGCTGTCATTTTTCCCTCATGGGGATCGGTAAGCCATTTTCTTAGACTTAGAAAGAATAAAGGGCTTATTATGGGCTATTAACTGGTGGACACTCTTAAGGGCTAAATCGATTGTTTATTTAAGTTATTTTTGAAAGTTTGAAGTAATTTTCACACTTTTATTGTTTGGGGAACGTTTTTATCGCCAGGCACTAGTTTAGACACCTTCCCAGTCAGGAAGGGCCTTTCTCTATAGTAGGCAGAGCCTCATTTTCGCGCCATTATTGCGCAGTTACTTTTGAGTACAGTGCATGCAGCTGCATGTGTGAGGGTCTGGTATCCACTAAAAACGTTCCTAGATGGCTTGAATTGGTATCGTATACCCCCCTGGGATTAGTGAAGTCGCAACAAAGGCTGTGGCTGGGACTGTAGTGGGGTTAAAATTGCAAACGGCTCCGGTTTCCACATTTTAAGGGTTAGCAGCTTGAAAATTGGTAAAGATTGGATAATTCCTTCATAGTTTTTCACATATTCAGTAATAAAGTGTGCCCTGTTTAACATTTAAAGAGACAGTAACGTTTTTGTTTTAAAACGGTTTTTGTGCTTTATTAACCAGTTTAAGCCTGTTTAACATGTCTGTACCTTCAGATAGATCATGTTCTGTATGTATGGAAGCCAATGTGGTTCCCCCTTCAAATATATGTGATAATTGTGCCATAGCGTCCAAACATAGTAAGGACAGTACTGTCACAAATAGTAAGGTTGCCCAGGATGATTCCTCAGATGAAGGAAGTAGAGATAGTTCTACATCATCTCCTTCTGTGTCTATACCAGTTATGCCCGCGTAGGCGACCCCTAGTACTTCTAGCGCGCCAATGCTTGTTACTATGCAACAATTGACGGCAGTAATGTATAACTCCATAGCTAATATTTTATCCAAAATGCCAGCATTTCAGAGAAAGCGCGATTTTAAACACTGTAGAGCAGGAGGGCGCTGATGATAATTTTTCTGTCATACCCTCACACCAGTCTGAAGTGGCAGTGAGGGAGGGTTTGTCAGATGGAGAAATTTCTGATACAGGAAGAATTTCTCAGCAGGCAGAACCTGATGTTGTGACATTTAAATTTAAATTAGAGCATTTCCGCGCATTACTTAAGGAGGTGCTATCTACTCTGGATGATTGTGACAATCTGGTCATCCCAGAAAAATTGTGCAAGATGGACAAGTTCCTAGAGGTCCCGGTGCACCCTAATGCCTTTCCGATACCTAAACGGGTGGCGGACATAGTGAATAAGGAGTGGGAGAAGCCAGGCATACCTTTTGTCCCTCCTCCTATATTTAAGAAATTGTTCCCTATGGTCGACCCCAGGAAGGACTTATGGCAAACAGTCCCTAAGGTCGAGGGGGCGGTTTCTACACTAGCCAAGCGCACGACCATTCCCATTGAGGACTATTGCGCTTTCAAAGATCCTATGGATAAAAAATTGGAGGGTTTGCTTAAAAAGATTTTTGTACAGCAAGGTTACCTCCTTCAACCTATTTCGTGCATTATTCCTGTCACTACAGCGGCGTGGTTCTGGTTCGAGGAACTGGAAAAGTCGCTCAGTAGGGAGACTCCGTATGAGGAAGTCATGGACAGAATTCACGCACTTAAGTTAGCTAATTCCTTTATTTTAGACGCCGCTTTGCAGTTAGCGAGGTTAGCGGCGAAAAATTCAGGGTTTGCAATTGTGGCGCGCAGAGCGCTCTGGCTAAAGTCTTGGTCGGCGGATGTATCTTCCAAGACAAAATTGCTTAATATCCCTTTCAAAGGTAAGACCCTTTTTGGGTGAGAATTGAAAGAGATTATTTCAGACATCACTGGGGGAAAGGGCCATGCCCTCCCACAAGATAGACCTTTCAAGGCTAAGAATAAGTCCAATTTTCGTTCCTTTCGCAATTTCAGGAACGGACCGGCTTCCAACTCTGCAGCCTCTAGACAAGAGGGTAACGCTTCCCAGACTAAACCAGCTTGGAAACCAATGCAAGGCTGGAACAAGGGTAAACAGGCCAAGAAGCCTGCTGCTGCTACCAAAACAGCATGAAGGGGTAGCCCCCGATCCGGGACCGGATCTAGTAGGGGGCAGACTCTCTCTCTTTGCTCAGGCTTGGGCAAGAGATGTTCAGGATCCCTGGGCACTAGAAATAGTCTCTCAGGGTTATCTTCTAGAATTCAAGGAACTACCCCCAAGGGGAAGGTTCCACATGTCTCACTTATCTTCAAACCAAATAAAGAGACAGGCATTCTTACATTGTGTAGAAGACCTGTTAAAGATGGGAGTGATACACCCAGTTCCAACTGTGGAACAAGGTCAGGGGTTTTACTCAAATCTGTTTGTAGTTCCCAAAAAAGAGGGAACTTTCGGGGGGCGGAGCCAAGCCGTGCAGGAACATGGCCGCAAATCTGTAAAGCTCCGTGTCTGCCTTCTCTCTTAGCAAGAAATACCTTATTCAGGGTCACACTTTTTACATGCTGGACAATACTATATCTGCCTAAACCTTCCTGCCCTTGCATCCAAGCTACCAGAGGGCTAATTACAGCCGGAACCACTCGCCTTTCTACCTACATCAGGCGCGGGACTACAGCACTACTTCCCCGCACCTAAAATTACAACCGGATCTCCTCTGCTTACCCGGATTCCCCCGGCCTGCGGCCCGATCATTTGAGAGATCCTTGGATGCGGTCGACAGAGCCGCTCTTACCCTAGCTGTTCTCGGCTCATACTGCGCTCTCAGGGGCGTTGAGGCCTATCTGCGGAAGAACGCCGGATCTCTAACCTTTGCTGCAGGACTTACTATACTTCCCGGTCTCCATCCGAAGTTCCCCACTAAGGTACCCTATAACATTCTGGGTCTGGTTGTGCGATTGGTCCTGGGCACGTCTCTGTAGGAGGGGGGCTGAGCGGAACACTGGAACCGCTGGGCATTTCTATAACAAATAGCGGCCATTATCTAGATACGCCACGTGGCCTCATACCTTAATGTGTGCTGTTGGACAGTTACTGTGAGACCTGGCTCTTACTCACACAAAACCACAGGCTTTAATTCTATTAGATAAGGGGAACAAGGATCATTGTGGCTTGCCGGTATTAAACACTACCCCTTCTGCAGCCTCAAGGCCTCACTGAGATTTTTTCAAGCTATCTACGCAATACCTTTACCTTTTATTTTGCCGATGCTGATACGCTAAAATTGCATATTACAGAAAAGAAATCAGCAGCAACCTGCCTGTACCCCAACACAGCTTCAACTATATTACTGGGGCCTTACAAGGGACTGTTCACAACTTATATACAACACTGATAGTCCCTTCCAACTTGTTGTTAGTGGGATGCTAGATACAATTTTATCCCCCTCGGCACTAAAATACAATCCCCTGCTACCTGCTCCACCAAGCTCTTCCCCGCCTCTGCCTTCCTCTATATTAACTCTTGGAGAAACTATTACAGAATACCTCACTTGTTCATCTGGAAGGCCCGAACCTAAGATGGCTTCCAGGAAGGGACAGAAATCTGATAAGCCAAACAAGTCACTCTCCCAAACCCCTTCAGTATCCTCCTTCTTTCAAGCTTCAGATTCAAACCCAGCTCTATCTGACACCCTTTTGGAACAGCCGGGCCTCCCAAGCCTACACATAAACCCGAATGGCCAACAGGACCCACTACATGCTATCCAAGAAAGATTGAATACGCTTCCTTCCAAATCTGACCTGGACTCTCTCAAATCTTTTATTAAGGAAGAGATGAGGGACCTCAAAAGAGACCTCAATGAAATGGGCGCTCGCATGGATTACTTTGAGGAGGGTCAGGAAACCTTGAATAACCTAGTCAGTATGAACACACAACAACTCTCTATCCAGGACTCTAGAGTCCAATCTCTTCAGGACAAAATAGAGGACTTGGATAACCGCGGACGCAGGAACAACTTGAGGTTCCGCGGTGTCCCAGAGGAGGTGACTCCTGACCTCCTTAAAGGTTACATTATTGGCCTAGCGCAACATCTCTCTCCTGGATCACCACCACTATTGCCTGAAGATTTGGACAGGGCACATAGGGCATTACGCCCTCTACCTAAACCTCCACTTCCTCCACGGGATATTATTGTACGATTCCTAAGATTTTCATCCAAAGAGGACGTGTGGCAGGCGGCAAGGTCCCAAAGATCCATATCCTACAGGGGCCACTCCCTCCAGATATATCAAGACCTCAGCCCTTACACAGTACAGAGACGCAAGGAGGTTAAATTTATCACTAGTGCTCTTCAAGACCATCACATTAAATATCGATGGGGATTTCCCTTCAGTCTAATTATTAACCATAACGGTTCACAAATTATATATAAAGACTTTAACGACCTTGACCACCTATCCCAAGCTCTCAACATTCCGTTCAACAATCCACTGGACCCACCCGTCTTGGGCTCACCCCAAGCTGAGGAGTCAGGGCCTTCACGGCCGCTGGGACAAAGACCACAATGGCAAAAAATTCAACCCAAGAGAAGAAAAATGGACAACCTACCATCTAGAAATGATTCACCGCCCTCTGTATGATCTACTTCCAGGCCCTGGCATAGGAACTACCTATTTATCTCCTATGGTTTTCTTTCCACCTGATGTTCATTGACCACCCTTTTTCGTGGATGGACCTCGGGCTTTCTTACATGGGCTGACCCGCAGCGCATCAACATATATTTAGACTCTCGATACCCACTTGACCACTTTCGATGGCCTTTCTACAACCCTGACCTCATATTGGTAACGTATAAACAATGTCTATATCCTTAGTTCTATGCCTGATGCTCAATTTTGATTATATCTGTTATCCATGCCATAGACTACCCCTCCTGGCTCTTCCAGGAGGACAGCTACACAACCTAGGCTATGAAGAACTCTGCCTTATGGGTCACTAGATGTTCCTGGACATTATAACTAAATAAATGTTTTGTTCTGTTATTCTCACTAAATGTTAATATATGTTATTACACGTTATGTAAATTATTGTGTGAACCTCCAGTAAACGTGACAATAAGCCTTTATTAGATTAACATAACTTATTTCCCTCATGGCCACTACATGCATATTTTTTCACTGGGTTATGAGGATCACGTGTAATGTGCTTATATTGGCCTATGCTAGTTCTAAACTAAACTCTATGCCTCTCTTCTCTAGCCTGTAGCAGCAATCACTCCAGTTAAGCTTAGGTTTGAAATGTTAAGAAGCTTAAATATGTGAATTTTTTCGTGCCTGCATTTTCATCCCTAGACTACCCATGGCATCAAGGCATAACTATCATTTCATCTGCTAGGCTGCATATGTTTAGTTTTTATCTAGACAACCTATGTTTATAATGTTTTACTGTTATCTCGCTTAAATACTCAAATGTTTTACGTTCCATATTAACATATTGGCCCAGTCCCTAGTCGACTGACATGCATTTCTTTGGAAAACAAGGCCACTATATTTAAAATATCCAACCCTGATTCCTAACGTATATAACATAACCTAAGAGTATGTAAGGCGATACTTTCCCCCCTATTTGCAAGGTGTATTACAGTCTGTTTCTTTCACTTTGCACAATTGTTACTGTTAAATCAATGTTTATTACTCTCTATTATGCTTTTTCCCAATTTTCAATATGTGATTTTTGTCCTTTTATTTTAAACTTTCCCTCCTCCCCTTCCTTCTGCCCAGCCTCGGTAATCTCATACCTATCCCTAATAGCTGTCGCTATACTTTTGCTCACATCGGCTGATTCCGTTCAATCCTTAGCCAATGAATAGCTCAAATTCTAAAATAAAAATCCTCTCACACAATACCAAAGGCCTTAATGGCCCTAATAAACGGTCTATGGCTTTGAGAGATTACAAGAGACACAAGGGAGATATCCTTTTTATTCAAGAGACCCATTTTAAAAGGGGTAGCGAACCCAAAGCTAGCTTTCGAAAATTTGGACAGAGTTTCTTCTCCTCTAATACCACAAAACATAACGGGGTTGGAATTCTGATACACAGAGGACTCCCCTTTGTTGCATCTTCCACTTATAAAGATAGGGAGGGAAGATACTTGATCCTGGTCGGTTATCTATATCACAAACCACTGACACTGGTCAACATATATGCCCCCAATGTTAACCCAGCTCCCTTTTTTCACCAGCTTAGCAATAAAATCTTAGAAGTAGCTAGGGGTAGCCTTATATTGGGGGGGGATTTCAACATAGCTTTTGACCCAACTCTAGATTGCTCGTCTGGCACATCTTCTATATCACAAAAAACTCTAAGGCAAATTAAACATTCCATCTCATGCCTAACGATACATGACACTTGGCGCCTTCACCACCCAAACGATAGAGAGTTCACCTTTTTTTCAAACCCCCATCAATTATACACAAGAATAGACTACATTTTTGCCGATGTCTCTAGCTTATCTTCTATTACTCAGACTCATATAAACCCCATAACATGGTCGGACCACGCCGTCATCACTTGCCAACTTCACTGGCAGCCCATTGACCCCTCCACTTCTCGGTGGAGACTTGACGACTCCCTACTTAGAGACCCCATGATCTTTATCCAGGTACAGAAAGCACTAATTGACTATTTCCAAACAAATGACACCCCAGATGTCCACATACACAATATATGGAACGCCCATAAATGTGTTATCCGAGGGGAATTAATCGCCCTCAAAGCAGCGAAACGGAAACGACAGAATGAGTACCTTAATTCTCTTTTAACTGACATTCATAAACTACAGGACCTACATAAACTACATCCCACAAGTGCATCATTAACAGACAGCATCACAAACAAAAGAGACCAGCTTCGTACATTCTTAGGCGTAGAGGCTAAGAACAGAGCCCTATATCTTAAAAAGATTTATTATGAAGGAGCAAATAAACAAGGTAGGATGTTGGCCCGACAGCTCCGAAAACGTACCAACAAACAATATATCATGGGATTACGCGACCCTGGAGGTGCTAGACTGTCCACCTCCAAAGATATTTCCCAGGCCTTTAGAGATTACTATGACACCCTTTATAACATCCGTAGAGGTCTCCCTGATCCTTCTCAGACAGAGATAACAGACTACCTAAGAGATATTAACCTTCCTAAACTGACTGAAGACCAAAGGGACGAACTAGACACTCCATTCTCGGAAGAAGAGCTCTTACAGGCTATTACCTCCCTCCCCTCGGGGAAGGCCCCCGGTCCCGATGGTTTTGGGAACTCTTATTATTCACTATTTAAGGAAATATTATCCCCTCACCTATTAACATACTTCCACAGTATTGACGAAGTAGGCGCTTTCCCACCACCTTCGCTTCAAGCCCACATCACTGTACTTCCCAAACCTAACAAACCCACAGATTTAATAGCTAATTATCGCCCTATCTCACTTATTAATACTGACCTAAAGATCTTCGCTAAATTAATTACAAACCGTCTAAATAGACTTCTCCCTTCCCTCATACATAACGACCAAGTCGGATTTATCCCCGGGCGAGAGGCTAGGGACAACACGACACGAAATATACACCTTCTCTGGCATGTCTCAAATAAAAATATCCCAACCACGTTCATATCCACTGATGCTGAGAAGGCGTTTGACCGGGTCAACTGATCATACTTAACAGCCACCTTACATGCCTTCGGCCTTGGCCCAACGTATATTCGCCCTATACTCTTCGCCCAGTGCTCGCATTTTAGTAAATGGCTCCCTAACCCCTCCGATTGAAATCACAAATGGAACACGACAAGGTTGCCCTCTCTCCCCCCTTTTATTCGCCCTATTCATTGAAACCTTTGCTTTAAAGATTAGGAATATGCCAGAAATACAGGGTGTCACAGTGGAAGGCGATGAATTTAAGGTCTCGTTATTCGCTGATGACATCTTATTTTCTTTGACAGAACCCGAAACCTCTATCCCTCCTCTCCTATCTGAATTCTCCCTCTTTAATAAGCTCACGGATTTTCTTATCAATCCAAACAAATCTGAAATATTGGCCCTCGGCTTATCCACCCATTCTGTCAATGTCATCAAAAATTGCTGCCCCTTGAAGTGGTGTTCCAAAGCTCTCAAATACCTAGGAATATATCTCCCTCTGTCGGCTGACGACTTATTTCATATTAATTACGCACATATCAAAACCGCAATAATGCGGGACCTTTCTTCTTGGAGCTCAAAACAACTCTCCTGGTGGGGTAGAATCCACACTATAAAAATGAATATCTTCCCAAGATTACTTTATATTATGAGTACGGTCCCGGTGCCTTTACCTCCTAAGTTCCTCACCCAAATACAAAGCCTAATCAACTCTTTCTTGTGGAAGAGAAAACCACCTAGAATAAATAAAAAGACCATGCTGCTACCGCGGGAACAGGGTGGATTGGGTCTACCCGACCTAGATAACTATAGAATGTCCATTCACTTGCAAAGAATTCTGAATTGGAGGGTGGGAGATGGCCAGAGGAGGTGGGTCCGACTCGAGAAACAACTTAATCCCGACTTGCCACTAGCTTCTATATGCTGGAACCCTAAATTCCAAGAGCAAATCAAACTATTACTTAATCCCATCACAAAAGAGACTTTCACACAGTGGAAAAGGGCCTCTCACCATCACCCTTGCCTATCCTCTAATCCCGGTCCTTTAACTTCCCTCAAAAATAACCCCGACTTCTCTATAAATCTCTTACATACCTCATTACCTATTACCACTAATGATGATGACATTCTTCTACACAACGTCACCACTAACGACTCCATAAGTACTCAAGCACAACTGATAGATAAGGGCTATGAATGGGCACGCAACTGGTTTTCATACAGAAGACTCCATAACTATATATCCACAAATAAACATAAAAATAACATGACTCGTCCTACAACTAATATTGAAAAACTCTACCTTTTAAGCTCTCCAATTAAACACTCTCTTTCCGCTATATATAAAATCCTCACCCAACCCCCACCGGGCAATCTTCCTTACTCCATAGAAATGTGGGAAAGGGAGCTGGGAATAATTATTTTACCTCAAACAGCCACTAATATATTCATTAATACCAAAAAGTCATCCACCTCAGCATCTATCCTAGAGACCAATTATAAAATACTACATTGCTGGTATCTAACCCCAAGGAAATTACATCGATTATTTCATAACACCAATAATAAATGCTGGAGATGCGGCCACGTGGGGAGTGGCGTGGGCCACATGTGGTGGTGGTGCTCTCAACTAAACCACTTTTGGTACAAAATAATAGATGAGATCAATACTATCTTACGTGCGTCCCTGCCAGCTGATCCCCTTATCTGGCTGCTAAATAAGTCCGTCAAGCTCCCTTTTAAATCTCTTCTTCCTCTGTTCAGAATATTCACTAATAGCGCTAAAATCCTGATCGCCAAGCGCTGGAAAGCGAAAGATGTTCCCACTCTGGGAATGTGGAAGGCTAAAGTGTCCGAGTTACTAGAGCTAGAGGAATATTCAGTTTATAAGAGAGGTGGCACTGACAACTTTATATCCTTACAAGCAATATGGGATGAATACATTAAAACAACGACCCCTAAGTAAGTTAATGATGTATAACTTTAAATAGAGTGGATTGCCGCTTTTTAACAAGATTCCGAGGCTGGACAGTCCCCCCCCCCCCTCCCGTTTCCCTCCCCTTCCCCCCTAAATTTTCTGGCTATAACAAGTTTTTTTTTGTCTTTTCTCTCTCTTCCCTATACGATACTCGTTTATAAACGTTTGGATCTGTGCCGTTCTTTAACATATTTAATGCTGTAAATGTATACCACAATGTGCATATGTGTTGTTGGATGTGTACTGATTCACCTCAATAAAAAAGATTTTGATTAAAAAGAGGGAACTTTCAGACCAATTCTGGATTTAAAAATTCTAAACAAATTTCTCAGAGTTCCATCGTTCAAAATGGAAACCATTCGAACAATTTTACCTACAATCCAGGAGGGTCAATTTATGACTACCGTGGATTTAAAGGATGCGTATCTACATATTCCTATCCACAAAGATCATCATCAGTTCCTAAGGTTCGCCTTTCTGGACAAACATTATCAGTTCGTGGCTCTCCCATTCGGGCTAGCCACTGCTCCAAGAATTTTCACGAAGGTGCTCGGGTCCCTTCTAGCGGTTCTAAGACCAAGGGGTATTGCAGTGGCACCTTATCTGGATGACATTCTAATCCAAGCGTCGTCTCTTTCCAAAGCAAAGGCTCATACAGACATTGTTCTAGCCTTTCTCAGATCTCACGGGTGGAAGGTGAACGTAGAAAAGAGTTCCTTGTCTCCGTCGACAAGAGTTCCCTTTTTGGGAACAATAATAGATTCTTTAGGAATGAAGATCTTTCTGACAGAAGTCAGAAAGTCAAAGCTTCTAAACGCTTGTCAAGTTCTTCACTCTATTCTGCAGCCGTCCATAGCTCAGTGCATGGAAGTAGTAGGATTGATGGTTGCAGCAATGGGCATAGTTCCTTTTGCTCAAATTCATCTAAGACCATTACAACTGTGCATGCTCAAGCAGTGGAATGGGGATTATACAGACTTGTCTCCAAAGATTCAAGTAGACCAGATAACCAGAGACTCACTCCGTTGGTGGTTGTCCCAGGATCACCTGTCTCAGGGAATGAGTTTCCGCAGACCAAAGTGGGTCATTGTCACGACCGACGCCAGTCTATTAGGCTGGGGCGCGGTCTGGGACTCCCTGAAAGCTCAGGGTCTATGGTCTCGGGAAGAGTCTCTTCTTCCGATAAACATCCTGGAATTGAGAGCGATATTCAATGCTCTCCAGGCTTGGCCTCAACTAGCGAAGGCCGGATTCATAAGATTCCAGTCGGACAACATGACGACTGTAGCTTACATCAATCATCAGGGGGGAACAAAGAGTTCCTTGGCGATGAGAGAGGTATCCAAAATCATCAAATGGGCGGAGGATCACTCCTGCCACCTATCTGCAATCGACATCCCAGGAGTAGACAACTGGGAGGCGGATTACCTGAGTCGTCAGACTTTTCATCCGGGGGAGTGGGAACTTGTTGACTCAATTATGGGGCATTCCAGACATGGATCTGATGGCGTCCCGTCAGAACTTCAAGGTTCCTTGCTACGGGTCCAGATCCAGGGATCCCAAGGTGACTCTAGTGGATGCATTAGTGGCGCCTTGGTCGTTCAACCTAGCTTATGCGTTTCCACCGTTTCCTCTCCTCCCCAGGCTCGTAGCCAGGATCAAACAGGAAAAGGCCTTGGTGATTCTGATAGCTCCTGCGTAGCCGCGCAGGACTTGGTATGCAGACCTGGTGAATATGTCATCGGCTCCACCATGGAAGCTACCTTTGAGACAGGATCTTCTAATACAAGGTCCATTCGAACATCCAAATCTAGTTTCTCTACAGCTGACTGCTTGCAAATTGATCGTTTGATCTTATCCAAGCGCGGGTTTTCAGATTCTGTGATAGATACTCTGGTCCAAGCCAGAAAACCTGTGACTAGAAAGATTTACCATAAAATATGGAAAAGATATCTGTTGGTGTGAATCCAAGGGATTCTCCTGGAGTAAGATTAAAATTCCTAAGATCCTCTCCTTTCTTCAAGAAGGTTTGGATATGGGATTGTCAGTGAGTTCCCTAAAAGGACAGATTTCTGCTTTATCTGTCTTGTTACACAAACGACTGGCAGCTGTACCAGATGTACACGCTTTTGTACAGGCCTTGGTCAGAATCAAGCCTGTTTACAGACCTTTGACTCCTCCTTGGAGTCTAAATTTAGTTCTTTCAGTTCTTCAAGGGGTTCCGTTTGAACCCTTACATTCCATAGATATCAATTACTATCTTGGAAAGTTCTGTTTTTGGTTGCTATTTCTTCTGCAAGAAGAGTTTCTGAATTATCTGCTTTGCAGTGTAATCCACCCTATCTGGTGTTCCATTCAGATAAGGTCGTTTTGCGTACTAAGCCTGGTTTTCTTCCGAAGGTTGTTTCCAACAGGAATATTAACCAGGAAATAGTTGTTCCTTCTCTGTGTCCGAATCCAGTTTCTAAGAAGGAACGTTTGTTACACAATTTAGATGTAGTTCGTGCTTTAAAGTTCTATTTAGAAGCAACTAAGGATTTTAGACAAACCTCATCTTTGTTTGTTGTTTACTCTGGTAAGAGGAGAGGAAAAAAAGCTACGGCTACCTCTCTGTCTTTTTGGCTGAAAAGCATTATCCGATTGGCTTATGAGACTGCCGGACGGCAGCCTCCTGAACGAATCACTGCTCACTCCACTAGAGCTGTGGCTTCCACATGGGCCTTCAAGAACGAGGCTTCTGTTGATCAGATAAGTAAGGCAGCGACTTGGTCTTCTCTGCACACTTTTGCCAAATTCTATAAATTTGATACTTATGCTTCTTCGGAGGCTATTTTTGGGAGAAAGGTTTTGCAAGCCGTGGTGCCTTCTATTTAGGTAACCTGATTTGCTCCCTCCCTTCATCCGTGTCCTAAAGCTTTGGTATTGGTTCCCACAAGTTATGGATGACGCCGTGGACCGGACACACCGTTGGAGAAAGTAATTTATCAGGTAAGCATAAATTCTGTTTTTATCTTCAATCAAGAGTTTGTTATTTTAAATGGTACCAGTGTTGTACTATTTGCTCTCAGGCAGGACATAGATGGAAGATTTCTGCCTGGAGGATGATGATCTTAGCATTTGTAACTAAGGTCCACTGCTGTTCCCACAGAAGCTGAGGAGTACAGGAAAACTTCAGTGTGAGGAACGGTTCTTGCTATACAGCAATGAGGTATGTTCAGCCATTTTTCTGCAGAGCCTGTGTAAACTCAGAAAGGCTGACAGTATCCCCTTTAGGGGAAGTATAAATAGTAATCCCAGGGTTAAGAGGTTTTACTAGCTTGCATAAAGGGCTTATTTTGTTTATTTATTTTGGGCACTCAGTTTGTATGTGAGATTGGAGGACAAACGTTTGGGTGTTCTGGGAGTAACGTTCTTTATTGGGACTTTTGCAGAGGGTTCATTTGGCTTATATTGGGGTTATTATAACCCACATGGCTTCAGGCAAGGTTTTCTCTTGTTAAGTGTATCCAGTCCACGGATCATCCATTACTTGTGGGATATTCTCCTTCCCAACAGGAAGTTGCAAGAGGATCACCCACAGCAGAGCTGCTATATAGCTCCTCCCCTCAGTGCCATACCCAGTCATTCTCTTGCAACTCTCAACTAAGATGGAGGTCGTAAGAGGACTGTGGTGTTTTATACTTAGTTTATTTCTTCAATCAAAAGTTTGTTATTTTTAAATGGTACCGGAGTTTACTGTTTATCTCAGGCAGTATTTAGAAGAAGAATCTGCCTGCGTTTTCTATGATCTTAGCAGAAGTAACTAAGATCCTTTGCTGTTCTCACATATTCTGAGGAGTGAGGTAACTTCAGAGGGGGAATAGCGTGCAGGTTTTCCTGTAATAAGGTATGTGCAGTTAAAATATTTTTCTAGGGATGGAATTTGCTAGAAAATGCTGCTGATACCGAAGTAATGTAAGTAAAGCCTTAAATGCAGTGATAGCGACTGGTATCAGGCTTATTAATAGAGATACATACTCTTATAAAAGTGTATTTTAAAACGTTTGCTGGCATGTTTAATCGTTTTTTACATATGTTTGGTGATAAAACTTATTGGGGCCTAGTTTTTTCCACATGGCTAGCTTGAATTTTGCCTAGAAACAGTTCCCTGGGGCTTCCAACTGTTGTAATATGAGTGGGAGGGGCCTATTTTAGCATTTTTTTTGCACAGCAAAAATTACAGACACAGACATCCAGCTTCTTCCTGCATGATCCAGGACTTCTCTGAAGGGCTCAAAAGGCTTCAAAAGTCGTATTGAGGGAGGTAAAAAGCCACAGTAGAGCTGTGGCAGTTGTTGTGACTGTTTAAAAAACGTTTTTGTCATTTGTTATTCCGTTTTTATTTGGTATTAAGGGGTTAATCATCCATTTGCAAGTGGGTGCAATGCTCTGCTAACTTATTACATACACTGTAAAAATTTCGTTAGTGTATCTGCATTTTTTCACTGTTATTTCAAAATTTGGGAAAATTTGTGTTTCTTAAAGGCGCAGTAATGTTTTTTATTTTGCTTGTAAAAGTGTTTTCCAAGCTTGCTAGTCTCATTGCTAGTCTGTTTAAACATGTCTGACACAGAGGACCTACTTGTTCATTATGTTTGAAAGCCATGGTGGAGCCCCATAGGAGAATGTGTACTAAATGTATTGATTTCACCTTAAACAGTAAAGATCAGTCTTTATCTATAAAAGAATTATCACCAGAGGGTTCTGTCGAGGGGGAAGTTATGCCGACTAACTCTCCCCACGTGTCAGACCCTTCGCCTCCCGCTCAAGGGACGCACGCTAATATGGCGCCAATTACATCAGGGACGCGGATAGCGATTACCTTGCAGGACATGGCTGCAATCATGAATAATACCCTGTCAGAGGTATTATCTAGATTGCCTGAATTAAGAGGCAAGCGCGATAGCTCTGGGGTTAGGAGAGATACAGAGCGCGCAAATGCTGTTAGAGCCATGTCTGATACTGCGTCACAGTATGCAGAACATGAGGACGGAGAGCTTCAGTCTGTGGGTGACATCTCTGACTCGGGGAAACCTGATTCAGAGATTTCTAATTTTAAATTTAAGCTTGAGAACCTCCGTGTATTGCTTGGGGAGGTATTAGCTGCTCTGAATGACTGTAACACAGTTGCAATTCCAGAGAAATTGTGTAGGCTGGATAGATACTATGCGGTGCCGGTGTGTACTGACGTTTTTCCTATACCTAAAAGGCTTACAGAAATTATTAGCAAGGAGTGGGATAGACCCGGTGTGCCCTTTTCCCCACCTCCTATATTTAGAAAAATGTTTCCAATAGACGCCACTACACGGGACTTATGGCAGACGGTCCCTAAGGTGGAGGGAGCAGTTTCTACTTTAGCAAAGCGTACCACTATCCCGGTTGAGGACAGTTGTGCTTTTTCAGATCCAATGGATAAAAAATTGGAGGGTTACCTTAAGAAAATGTTTATTCAACAAGGTTTTATTTTACAGCCCCTTGCATGCATTGCGCCTGTCACTGCTGCGGCAGCAGTCTGGTTTGAGGCCCTGGAAGAGGCCATCCAGACAGCTCCATTGAATGAAATTATTGACAAGCTTAGAACGCTTAAGCTAGCTAACTCATTTGTTTCTGATGCCATTGTTCATTTGACTAAAATAACGGCTAAGAATTCTGGATTCGCCATCCAGGCGCGTAGGGCGCTATGGCTTAAATCCTGGTCAGCTGACGTGACTTCAAAGTCTAAATTACTCAACATTCCTTTCAAGGGGCAGACCTTATTCGGGCCTGGCTTGAAGGAAATTATTGCGGACATTACTGGAGGCAAGGGTCATACCCTTCCTCAGGACATGGCCAAATCAAAGGCCAGACAGTCTAATTTTCGTGCCTTTCGAAATTTCAAGGCAGAAGCAGCATCAACTTCCTCCACTTCAAAACAAGAGGGAACTGTTACTCATTCCAGACAGGCCTGGAAACCTAACCAGTCCTGGAACAAGGGCAAGCAGGCCAGAATGCCTGCTGCTGCCCCCAAGACAGCATGAAGGAACGGCCCCCTATACGGAAACGGATCTAGTGAGGGGCAGACATTCTCTCTTCGCCCAGGCGTGGGCAAGAGATGTTCAGGATCCCTGGGCGTTGGAGATCATATCTCAGGGATATCTTCTGGACTTCAAAGCTTCTCCTCCACAAGGGAGATTTCATCTTTCAAGGTTATCAGCAAACCAGATAAAGAAAGAGGCATTCCTAAGCTGTGTGCAAGACCTCCTAGTAATGGGAGTGATCCATCCAGTTCCGCGGACGGAACAAGGACAGGGATTTTATTCAAATCTGTTTGTGGTTCCCAAGAAAGAGGGAACCTTCAGACCAATCTTGTATCTAAAGATCTTAAACAAATTCCTCAGAGTTCCATCATTCAAAATGGAAACTATTCGGACCATCCTACCCATGATCCAATAGGGTCAGTACATGACCACAGTGGACTTAAAGGATGCCTACCTTCACATACCGATTCACAAAGATCATCATCGGTTTCTAAGGTTTGCCTTTCTAGACAGGCATTACCAATTTGTAGCTCTTCCCTTCGCGTTGGCCACTGCCCCGAGAATTTTTACAAAGGTTCTGGGCTCACTTCTGGCGGTTCTAAGACCGCGAGGCATAGCGGTGGCTCCGTATCTAGACGACATCCTGATACAGGCGTCAAGCTTTCAAATTGCCAAGTCTCATACAGAGATAGTTCTGGCATTTCTGAGGTCGCATGGGTGGAAAGTGAACATGGAAAAGAGTTCTCTATCACCACTCACAAGAGTCTCCTTCCTAGGGACTCTTATAGATTCTGTAGAGATGAAAATTTACCTGACGGAGTCCAGGTTATCAAAACTTCTAAATGCTTGCCGTGTCCTTCATTCCATTCCACGCCCATCAGTGGCTCAATGCATGGAATTAATCGGCTTAATGGTAGCGGCAATGGACATAGTGCCATTTGCGCGCCTGCATCTCAGACCGCTGCAATTATGCATGCTAAGTCAGTGGAATGGGGATTACTCAGATTTGTCCCCTCTACTAAATCTGGATCAAGAGACCAGAGATTCTCTTCTCTGGTGGCTTTCTCGGGTCCATCTGTCCAAGGGTATGACCTTTCGCAGGCCAGATTGGACGATTGTAACAACAGATGCCAGCCTTCTAGGTTGGGGCGCAGTCTGGAACTCCCTGAAGGCTCAGGGATCGTGGACTCAGGAGGAGAATCTCCTCCCAATAAATATTCTGGAGTTAAGAGCAATATTCAATGCTCTTCTAGCTTGGCCTCAGTTAGCAACACTGAGGTTCATCAGATTTCAGTCAGACAACATCACGACTGTGGCTTACATCAACCATCAAGGGGGAACCAGGAGTTCCCTAGCGATGTTAGAAGTCTCAAAGATAATTCGCTGGGCAGAGTCTCACTCTTGCCATCTGTCAGCGATCCACATCCCAGGCGTAGAGAACTGGGAGGCGGATTTTCTAAGTCGTCAGACTTTTCATCCGGGGGAGTGGGAACTCCATCCGGAGGTGTTTGCTCAACTGGTCCATCGTTGGGGCAAACCAGAACTGGATCTCATGGCGTCTCGCCAGAACGCCAAGCTTTCTTGTTACGGATCCAGGTCCAGGGACCCGGGAGCAACGCTAATAGATGCTCTAGCAGCTCCTTGGTTCTTCAACCTGGCCTATGTGTTTCCACCGTTTCCTCTGCTCCCTCGACTGATTGCCACAATCAAACAGGAGAGAGCATCGGTGTTTCTGATAGCGCCTGTGTGGCCACGCAGGACCTGGTATGCAGACCTAGTGGACATGTCATCTCTTCCACCATGGACTCTGCCTCTGAGGCAGGACCTTCTAATACAAGGTCCTTTCAATCATCCGAATCTAATTTCTCTGAGACTGACTGCATGGAGATTGAACGCTTGATTCTATCAAGGCGTGGCTTCTCCGAGTCAGTCATTGATACCTTAATACAGGCTCGGAAGCCTGTCACCAGGAAAATCTACCATAAGATATGGCGTAAATATCTTTATTGGTGTGAATCCAAGAGTTACTCATGGAGTAAGGTTATTATTCCTAGGATATTGTCCTTTCTCCAAGAGGGTTTGGACAAAGGCTTATCAGCTAGTTCTTTAAAAGGACAGATCTCTGCTCTGTCTATTCTTTTGCACAAGCGTCTGGCAGAAGTTCCAGATGTCCAGGCATTTTGTCAGGCTTTGATTAGGATTAAGCCTGTGTTTAAAACTGTTGCTCCCCTGTGGAGCTTAAACTTGGTTCTTAAAGTTCTTCAGGGAGTTCCGTTTGAACCCCTTCATTCCATTGATATTAAACTTTTATCTTGGAAAGTTCTGTTTTTGATGGCTATTTCCTCGGCTCGAAGAGTCTCTGAGTTATCTGCCTTACATTGTGATTCTCCTTATCTGATTTTTCATTCAGACAAGGTAGTTCTGCGTACCAAACCTGGGTTTTTGCCTAAGGTGGTTTCTAACAGGAATATCAATCAAGAGATTGTTGTTCCATCATTGTGTCCTAATCCTTCTTCAAAGAAGGAACGTCTTTTGCATAATCTGGACGTAGTCCGTGCCTTGAAGTTTTACTTACAGGCTACTAAAGATTTTCGTCAAACATCTGCCCTGTTTGTCGTTTACTCTGGACAGAGGAGAGGTCAAAAAGCTTTGGCAACCTCTCTCTCCTTTTGGCTTCGGAGCATAATACGATTAGCCTATGAGACTGCTGGACAGCAGCCCCCTGAAAGGATTACAGCTTATTCTACTAGAGCTGTGGCTTCTACCTAGGCCTTTAAAAATGAGGCCTCTGTTGAACAGATTTGCAAGGCTGCGACTTGGTCTTCGCTTCACACCTTTTCAAAATTTTACAAATTTTACACTTTTGCTTCTTCGGAGGCTGTTTTTGGGAGAAAGGTTCTACAGGCAGTGGTTCCTTCCGTTTAAGTTCCTGCCTTGTCCCTCCCATCATCCGTGTACTTTAGCTTTGGTATTGGTATCCCACAAGTAATGGATGATCCGTGGACTGGATACACTTAACAAGAGAAAACATAATTTATGCTTACCTGATAAATTTATTTCTCTTGTAGTGTATCCAGTCCACGGCCCGCCCTGTCCTTTTAAGGCAGGTCTAAATTTTAATTAAACTACAGTCACCACTGCACCCTATGGTTTCTGCTTTCTCGTCTTGTTTCGGTCGAATGACTGGATATGGCAGTGAGGGGAGGAGCTATATAGCAGCTCTGCTGTGGGTGATCCTCTTGCAACTTCCTGTTGGGAAGGAGAATATCCCACAAGTAATGGATGATCCGTGGACTGGATACACTACAAGACAAATAAATTTATCAGGTAAGCATAAATTATGTTTTTTAGAGGTGAAACTGGGACCACCTGGTGCGGTGCCAGTAGGGGTGTGGTCAGGGTTAAGGTCAAGGGGGCGTGGCTATTAACAGTTCTTTTAAAGTAGTATCTTTTATTTGCTTATTGTTTCGGGGATACTCTACCCTTCCTCAGTTAAACAAAAAGTGAATCACAGTTTAAATAGACAGTAACACCACCCCCTAGGGAAAAAGGCACCATTATGTTGTCATGGCAACCCATACACAACATAAGTAAATAAATCATTCATCTAAATCTCAGGTTCTTAATAATGCCAAACATCAAGCATAATTATCAATTTCATAAAATAGTGAAGAGCGTGTACATCACACAGTTTAATATCTGCAGTGTAATATGTTTTTTATGTGTCATTAAAGGGATACTGAACCCAAAAAAAATATTTGGTAATTCAGATAGAGTGTGCAATTTTAAGCAACTTTCTAATTTACTCCTATTATCAATTTTTCTTCGTTCTCTTGCTATCTTTATTTGAAAAAGAAGGCATCTAAGCTTTTTTTGGGTTCAGGACTACGGACAGCACTTTTTTATTGGTGGATGAATTTATCCACCAATCAGCAAGGACAACCCAGGTTGTTCACCAAAAATGGGCCGGCATCTAACATTCTTGCATTTCAAATAAAGATACTAAGAGAATGAAGAAAATTTGATAATAGGAGTAAATTAGAAAGTTGCTTAAAATTTCATGCTCAATCTGAATCATAAAATATTTTTTTTGGGTACAGTGTCCCTTTAAGGAACAGAGCCAAATACTGATAAGGCATAAATACAACATTGAATGAAATAAGTAAAAAAGAAACACATACTGTACCTTCTAAAGCTGTTTAAGAGGCTACTCTATACCATAATGCAGGAAGATTACAGCCAAAATGCTATTCTGTAATGTAAAGCAAGATCCACGCCAAATATCCTGCCTGTCTGCACTTCCTGGTCATACCCATATGATTCCCCTAAATGTGTATCACAGGTGATGTCACCAGGGGTCGCGGGTGTTAAATTCTTAGAAAAATAAACCAAGTAGTACTATAAAGTTAAAAAACCCTATGTTGCTCACTCAGCCTGTATTACTAAATGTAAACTTTGAAGGACACGAACATTAAGCTAAGCAGGGCTGTATGTAACAAAGTACCAGCATCCAACTATGCTGGAGAGTCACAGTCCAGTCATTTTGAATAATGTGTCCGGGTTCCAGGCGGTCTGAAACCCAGACACATGATTTGAAGCCCAGAGGTGGCAACCCTACTGGGACAGGTACGGAGGATCAACCAACTACTGGCTTGGTTCGAGGAACTCAACAAGGTACATCCAACAGTCAAGTTCATGATAACATATGACAAACAATCAATAGACTTCCTTGACATAAGAATTTTCAAGTATGGAGATAAGTTGAACACTACCCTCTTCAGTAAACCAACGGACAAAATTCCGTCCTACATGCAACCAGTTGCCATCCACCCAGCCTTAAGAAGGCACTCCCACTATCCCAATTCAAGTGGGTGGCAAGAAATAATTCAACCACGGAACTTAAAGAAGCACAATTGGCTGACATGATGACAAAATTCAGGCAGAGGGGATACAACCACACCAAAATGACCATGGCGGACACAGCGCAAAAGGATCTGCTCTATGGTACTAATGCTAAAACACTTGAGGAAAGACTCACGTTTACCACCACTTACACGAAGAACAAAGAGGGAATTGCTGATACCCTTAAGCAAAACTGGGGGGCTATTATCGTCTGACAATGACTTACCATTTAAATTGATGCCCCTACCCAGAATTGGGTACCATAGAGCAACCTCCTTGAGGGATCAGCTAATTAAAACCGACCCCAGGAACTGCTACAGCAATGACACCTGGCTTAAAACTAAAAAAGGTTGTTTTAGGTGTCTGGAATGCACCACCTGTGGAGGACTCTATACAGGTAGCTTCTTCAGCCATCCGTACTCCACCAGAAAGTTTAAGATCAGACACAGGGTAACCTGTATCACAAAATTTATTGTATACCTCCTACACTGCGTTTGCGGGATGTTTTACATAGGAAAAATGGTGGACAACCTGAGGACCAGAATGGCCAACCCCGGTCTGCGATACGTGCAGCATTGGTTAAAGGCACGTCGGATCAGCCGGTGGCACTGCATTTCGTTGAGGCGGGACATAGGGTCACTGACCTCAAATACATCATTATCGACCTGTCACCCCCCCTCCACTCAGTAGGGGGGGTGACAGGGCTAAAATTCTCTTACAAAGAGAATCAAGATGGATTTTCAATCTTGGGACCATGACCCCTCGGGGGCTCAACGTCCACCTTGACTGGCACTGTTGTCTTTAAGAGCTAATACTCCTTGATGAACCTTTATTCTATTTGGTGCTGGTCCTGTTTTCGGTTCTTACTTATCATTAATACACCATGTAAGGGACTGCCTGCAACTATGTGCTTATTTTTGTAGATTTTTTTTTTTTTTTCCTTTAAAGTATCTGTAAGGAATATATACTGTGGCATGGAGTGTGTGATAATTAATAACTCTGTAGGTTCGACCTGGGATGCGGGGTGACTTAGTTTCTATGCCTTGTTATATGCCGTTTACTATATGTGTATACCACCTGCATGCATAGCTTATTGTGTACTACACATGGGGAGTCGTGTTAGACTGCGCTAGGAATACTTTTATGGTATATGGGTAGTTGAATGCCTGGGCTCCATAGATGTACATTATCCGTACCTAATTTATTATATCGTTTTGGCTAGGTATACCCTTTGAATGTTTGCATGTATATGCGCCGAGTGATTTCGGTGATTAACGGTACCTACATTATATTACTGCTTGTTTGTATGTACCCATGCTTGTATTTACCCATGCCTGTATTTTAATATTCCTCCTATTTTAACGTTGCTCCTATTAATCTGTTTTGCTGTTGTTTTTAACTGTCACTAAGTTTGCACTGCTGAGTGTCTGGTTGCCATTCCAACGGGGCGTGACCTTGTGTCACGTGACGTGGGTTTACTTCCGGGTTACCAGGGTGCATTCCACACTAATTGTTTGCTGTGCAGGGGTATTTAAGGGGGGTGAGTATACTGTTTTACACTGTGCTGTTTTTTTAGAAAGGGGTAACACCCAAAACGTCAAATAAATTCTTTATCTTTTTGCAAGACCCTGTGAGTGACTGACTTCCTTTATGCTGGCTTTTATATATATATATATATATATATATATATATATATATATTATATACACACACACACACTAGCCCTAAAGCCCGTGTACACGGGCCATTTTTTTGCAGTACAGCGGTTCAACCCCTTGCTCTCTCTCTCCCCTCTTCTGCTCTCTCTCTCTCTCCCCTTCTCTCTTTTGCTCTCTCTCCGCCCCTCTCTTTTCCTCCCTCTCTTTTGCGCTCTCTCCACCCCTCTCTTTTGTGCTATCCCCCTCTCTTTTGCGCTCTCTCTCTCCCTCTCTTTTGCTATCTCTCTGTCTTTTGCTCTCTCTATACCCCCTCTTTTGATCTCTCTCCCCCCTCTCTTTTGCCCTCTCTCCTCCCTCTCTTTTGCCCTCTCTCCCCCCTCTCTTTTGCTCTCTCTCTCCCCTTTCTTTTGCTCTCTCTCTCCCCTTTCTTTTGCTCTCTCTCTCCCCTTTCTTTTGCTCTCTCTCTCTCCCCTTTCTTTTGCTCTCTCTCTCTCCCCTTTCTTTTGCTCTCTCTCTCTCCCCTTTCTTTTGCTCTCTCTCTCTCCCCTTTCTTTTGCTCTCTCTCTCTCCCCTTTCTTTTGCTCTCTCTCTCTCCCCTTTCTTTTGCTCTCTCTCTCTCCCCTTTCTTTTGCTCTCTCTCTCTCCCCTTTCTTTTGCTCTCTCTCTCTCCCCTTTCTTTTGCTCTCTCTCTCCCCTTTCTTTTGCTCTCTCTCCCCCCTTTCTTTTGCTCTCTCTCCCCCCTTTCTTTTGCTGTCTCTCTCCCCCCTCTCTTTTGCTCTCTCTCCCCCCTCTTTTGCTCTCTCTCTCTCCCCCCTCTTTTGCTCTCTCTCTCTCCCCCCTCTTTTGCCCTCTCTCTCTCCCCCCCTCTTTTGCTCTCTCTCCCTCTCTTTCTTTTGCTCTCCCCCTCTCCTTTGCTGTCTCTCTCCCTGTCTTTTGCTCTCTGTATCCTCCCTCTTTTGCTCTCTCTCCTCCCTCTCTCCCCTCTCTTTTGCTCTCTCTCCCCTTTCTCCTCCCTCTCTTATGCTCTCTCTCACCATCTCTTTTGCTCTCTTTTGCCCTCTCTCTCTCTCTCTCCCCCCCTCTTTTGCTCTCTTTCCCTCTCTTTCTTTTGCTCTCCCCCTCTCCTTTGCTGTCTCTCTCCCTGTCTTTTGCTCTCTGTATCCTCCCTCTTTTGCTCTCTCTCCCATCTCTTTTGCTCTCCTCCCTCTCTCCCCTCTCTTTTGCTCTCTCTCCCCTTTCTCCTCCCTCTCTTATGCTCTCTCTCACCCTCTCTTTTGCTCTCTCTCTCTCTCCCTTTTGCTCTCTCTCTCTCTCCCTCTTACCTCTCTTTCCCCCCTCACTTTTGTACTCTCTCCCCCTGTCTTTTGTGCTCCCCCTCTTTTGCTCTCTCTCCCTTTTCTCCCCCCTCTCTTATGCTCTCTCTCTCCCCTCTTTTCTCTTGTAAGGTGTATCCAGTCCACGGATCATCCATTACTTGTGGGATATTCTCATTCCCAACAGGAAGTTGCAAGAGGACACCCACAGCAGAGCTGCTATATAGCTCCTCCCCTAACTGCCATATCCAGTCATTCTCTTGCAACTCTCAACAAGCATGGAGGTAGTAAGAGAGAGTGGTGAAATATAGTTAGTTTTCTTTCTTCAATCAAAAGTTTGTTATTTTTAAATGGTACCGGAGTTGTACTATTTTAACCCAGGCAGTAAAGAGAAGAAGAATCTGCCTGCGTTTTATATGATCTTAGCAGGTTGTAACTAAGATCCATTGCTGTTCTCACATATGTCTGAGGAGAGAGGTAACTTCAGTGGGAGAATGGCGTGCAGGTTACCCTGCTATGAGGTATGTGCAGTTACAATTTTTTCTAGAGATGTAAATGCTAGAAAATGCTGCTGATACCGGATTAAAGTAATTTAAGCCTGGATACAGTGATTTAATAGCGACTGGTATCATGCTTACTCTCAGAGGTACTACTCTTAAGTAATTGCAATATAAAACGTTTGCTGGCATGTTTAAGCGTTTTTATATATGCTTTGGTGATAAAACTTTATTGGGGCCTAGTTTTTTCAACATGGCTGGCTTAATTTTTGCCTAGAAACAGTTTCCAGAGGCTTTCCACTGTTGTAGTATGAGTGGGAGGGGCCTATTTTAGCGCTTTTTTTGCGCAGTTAAAATTACAGACTGAGACATCCAGCTTCCCTCAGGAGTTACCTGAATGCTATAGGACATCTCTAAAGGGCTCAAAGGCTTTCCAAAGTCGTTTATTGGGGAAGGTAGGGCCACAGCAGAGCTTGTTTGTTGTTGTTTGTTGTGACTGTTAAAAAACGTCTATATCGTTTTTTTGATCCGTTTTTTTAACTAAGGGGTTAATCATCCATTTGCAAGTGGGTGCAATGCTCTGTTAGCTTATTACATACACTGTAAACATTTTGTTTGATTTACTGCCTTTTTTCACTGTTTTTCAAATTTTGACAAAATTTGTTTCTCTTAAAGGCACAGTACCGTTTTTTATATTTGCTTGTTAACTTGATTTAAAGTGTTTTCCAAGCTTGCTAGTCTTATTGCTAGTCTGTACAAACATGTCTGACATAGAGGAAACTCCTTGTTCATTATGTTTAAAAGCCATGGTGGAACCCCCTCTTAGAATGTGTACCAAATGTACTGATTTCAGTTTAAGCAATAAAGATCATATTCTGTCTTTAAAAAATTTATCACCAGAGGAGTCTGACGAGGGGGAAGTTATGCCGGCTAACTCTCTCCACGTGTCAGATCCTTTGACTCCCGCTCAAGGGACTCACGCTCAAATGGCGCCAAGTACATCTAGGGCGCCCATAGCGTTTACTTTACAAGACATGGCGGCAGTCATGGATAATACACTGTCAGCGGTAGTAGCCAGACTACCTGAATTTAGAGGAAAGCAAGATAGCTCTGGGGTTAGACGAAATACAGAGCATACTGACGCTTTAAGAACCATGTCTGATACTGCCTCACAATATGCAGAAGCTGAGGAAGGAGAGCTTCAGTCTGTGAGTAATGTTTCTGACTCAGGGAAGATGATGCAACCTGATTCTGATATTTCTACATTTAAATTTAAGCTTGAACACCTCCGCATCTTTCAACCTGGCCTATGTGTTTCCACCGTTTCCTCTGCTCCCTCGACTGATTGCCAAGATCAAGCAGGAGAGAGCATCGGTGATTCTAATAGCGCCTGCGTGGCCACGCAGGACCTGGTATGCAGATCTGGTGGACATGTCATCCTTTCCACCTTGTACTCTGCCATTAAGACAGGACCTTTCAACCTTCCAAATCTAACTTCTCTGAGACTGACTGCCTGGAGATTGAACGCTTGATTTTATCAAAGCGTGGCTTCTCCGAGTCAGTCATTGATACCTTAATACAGGCACGAAAGCCTGTCACCAGGAAAATTTACCATAAAATATGGCGTAAATATCTTTATTGGTGTGAATCCAAGGGTTACTCGTGGAGTAAGGTCAGGATTCCCAGGATATTATCTTTTCTCCAAGAAGGTTTGGAAAAAGGATTGTCAGCTAGTTCCTTAAAGGGACAGATTTCTGCCCTGTCTATTCTTTTGCACAAGCGTCTGGCTGATGTCCCAGACGTTCAGGCATTTTGTCAGGCTCTAGTTAGAATCAAGCCTGTGTTTAAACCTGTTGCTCCGCCATGGAGCTTAAATCTGGTTCTTAAGGTTCTTCAAGGAGTTCCGTTTGAACCTCTTAATTCCATAGATATCAAACTTTTATCTTGGAAAGTTCTTTTTTTGGTAGCTATTTCCTCGGCTCGTAGAGTCTCCGAGTTATCTGCCCTACAATGTGATTCTCCTTATCTGATCTTCCATACGGATAAGATAGTTCTGCGTACCAAACCTGGGTTTTTACCTAAGGTGGTATCTAACAAGAATATCAATCAAGAGATTGTTGTTCCATCCTTGTGTCCTAATCCTTCTTCAAAGAAGGAACGTCTATTACACAATCTCGACGTGGTTCGTGCTTTAAAGTTTTACTTACAAGCTACTAAGGATTTCTCTTGTTAAGTGTATCCAGTCCACGGATCATCCATAACGTGTGGGATATTCTCCTTCCCAACAGGAAGTTGCAAGAGGATCACCCACAGCAGAGCTGCTATATAGCTCCTCCCCTAACTGTCATATCCAGTCATTCTCTTGCAAGCCTCAACCAAGATGGAGGTCGTAAGAGGAGTGTGGTGTTTTATACTTAGTTTATTCTTCAATCAAAAGTTTGTTATTTTTAAATGGTGCCGGAGTTTACTGTTTATCTCAGGCAGTATTTAGAAGAAGAATCTGCCTGCGTTTTCTATGATCTTAGCAGAAGTAACTAAGATCCATGGCTGTTCTCAAATATTCTGAGGAGTGAGGTAACTTCAGAGAGGGAATGGCGTGCAGGTTTTCCTGCAATAAGGTATGTGCAGTTAATATTTTTCTAGGGATGGAATTTGCTAGAAAATGCTGCTGATACCGAACTAATGTAAGTAAAGCCTTAAATGCAGTTATAGCGACTGGTATCAGGCTTATTAATAGAGATACATACTCTTATAAAAATGTAATATAAAACGTTTGCTGGCATGTTTAATCGTTTTTATATGTATTTGGTGATAAAACTTATTGGGGCCTAGTTTTTTTCCACATGGCTGGCTTGAATTTTGCCTAGTAACAGTTTCCTTGGGCTTTCCACTGTTGTAATATGAGTGGGAGGGGCCTTTTTTAGTGCTTTTCTGTACAGCTAAAAATACTGACAGACATTCAGCTTCCCTCTGCATGATCCAGGACATCTCTGGAGGGCTCAAAAGGCTTCAAATTCGTTTTTTGAGGGAGGTAAAAAGCCACAGTAGAGCTGTGGCAGTTATTGTGACTGTTTGAAAGAAAAAAAAAAAAAAAAGTTTTTGTCTTTTATTATTCAGTTTTGGGTATTAAGGGGTTAATCATCCATTTGCAAGTGGGTGCAATGCTCTCCTAACTTGTTACATACACTGTAAAAATGTTGTTAGTGTAACTGCCTTTTTTCACTGTTATTTCAAATTTTGACAAAATTTGTGTTTCTTAAAGGCGCAGTAACGTTTTTTATATTGCTTGTAAACTTGTTTAAAGTGTTTTCCAAGCTTGCTAGTCTCATTGCTAGTCTGTTTAAACATGTCTGACACAGAGGAAACTACTTGTTCATTATGTTTGAAAGCCATGGTGGAGCCCCATAGGAGAATGTGTACTAAATGTATTGATTTCACCTTAAACAGTAAAGATCAGTCTTTAACTATAAAAGAAATATCACCAGAAGATTCTGACGAGGGGGAAGTTATGCCGACTAACTCTCCCCACGTGTCAGACCCTTCGCCTCCTGCTCAGGGGATGCACGCTAATATGGCGCCAATTACATCAGGGACGCCCATAGCGATTACCTTGCAGGACATGGCTGCAATCATGAATAATACCCTGTCAGAGGTATTATCCAGGTTGCCTGAATTAAGAGGCAAGCGCGATTGCTCTGGGGTTAGGAGAAATACAGAGCGCGCAGATGCTGTAAGGGCCATGTCTGATACTGCGTCACAATATGCAGATCATGAGGACGGAGAGCTTCAGTCTGTGGGTGACATCTCTGATTCGGGGAAACCTGATTCAGAGATTTCTAATTTTAAATTTAAGCTTGAGAACCTCCGTGTGTTGCTTGGGGAGGTATTAGCTGCTCTGAATGACTAACACAGCTGCAGTACCAGAGAAATTGTGTAGGTTGGATAAATACTATGCGGTACCGGTGTGTACTGATGTTTTTCCTATACCTAAAAGGCTTACAGAAATTATTAGCAAGGAGTGGGATAGACCGGGGGTGCCTTTTTCCCCACCTCCTATATTTAGAAAAATGTTTCCAATAAACGCCACTGCACGGGACTTATGGCAGACGGTCCCTAAGGTGGAGGGAGCAGTTTCTACTTTAGCAAAGCGTACTACTATCCCGGTTGAGGACAGTTGTGCTTATTCAGATCCAATGGATAAAAAATTGGAGGGTTACCTTAAGAAAATGTTTATTCAACAAGGTTTTATTTTACAGCCCCTTGCATGCATTGCGCATGTCACGGCCGCGGCGGCATTCTGGTTTGAGGCCCTGGAAGAGGCCATCCATACAGCTCCATTGACTAAAATTATTGACAAGCTTAGAACACTTAAGCTAGCTAACTCATTTGTTTCTGATGCCATTATTCATTTGACTAAACTAACGGCTAAGAATTCCGGATTCGCCATCCAAGCGCATAGGGCGCTATGGCTTAAATCCTGGTCAGCTGACGTGACTTTGAAGTCTAAATTACTCAACATTCCTTTCAAGGGGCAGAACTTATTTGGGCCTGGTTTGAAGGAAATTATTGCTGACATTACTGGAGGTAAGGGTCACACCCTTCCTCAGGACAGGGCCAAAGCAAAGGCCAAACAGTCTAATTTTCGTGCCTTTCGAAATTTCAAGGCAGGTGCAGCATCAACTTCCTCCGCTTCAAAACAAGAGGGAACTTTTGCTCAATCTAAGCAGGCCTGGAAACCTAACCAGTCCTGAAACAAAGGCAAGCAGGCCAGAAAGCCTGCTGCTGCCTCTAAGACAGCATGAAGGAACGGCCCCCTATCCGGCGACGGATCTAGTAGGGGGCAGACTTTCTCTCTTCGCCCAGACGTGGGCAAGAGATGTTCAGGATCCCTGGGCGTTGGAGATCATATCTCATGGATATCTTCTGGACTTCAAAGCTTCCCCTCCACAAGGGAGATTTCATCTTTCAAGGCTATCTGCAAATCAGATAAAGAAAGAGGCATTCCTACGCTGTGTGCAAGACCTCCTAGTTATGGGAGTGATCCATCCAGTTCCGCGGACGGAACAAGGACAGGGTTTTTATTCAAATCTGTGTGTGGTTCCCAAAAAAGAGGGAACCTTCAGACCAATTTTGGATCTAAAGATCTTAAAAAAAATTCCTCAGAGTTCCATCTTTCAAAATGGAAACTATTCGGACCATCCTACCCATGATCCAAGAAGGTCAGTACATGACCACAGTGGACTTAAAGGATGCCTACCTTCACATACCGATTCACAAAGATCATCATCGGTTTCTAAGGTTTGCCTTTCTAGACAGGCATTACCAATTTGTAGCTCTTCCCTTCGGGTTGGCTACAGCCCCGAGAATCTTTACAAAGGTTCTGGGCTCACTTCTGGCGGTTCTAAGACCGCGAGGCATATCGGTGGCTCCGTATCTAGACGACATCCTGATACAGGCGTCAAGCTTTCAAGTTGCCAAGTCTCATACAGAGATAGTTCTGGCATTTCTGAGGTCGCACGGGTGGAAAGTGAACAAGGAAAAGAGTTCTCTATCCCCACTCACAAGAGTCTCCTTAGGGACTCATAGATTCTGTAGAAATGAAAATTTACCTGATGGAGTCCAGGTTATCAAAACTTCTAAATGCTTGCCGTGTTCTTCACTCCATTCCGCGCCCTTCGGTAGCTCAGTGTATGGAGGTAATCGGCTTAATGGTAGCGGCAATGGACATAGTGCCATTTGCACGCCTTCATCTCAGACCGCTGCAATTATGCATGCTGAGTCAGTGGAATGGGGATTACACAGATTTGTCCCCTCTGCTAAATCTGGATCAAGAGACCAGAGATTATCTTCTCTGGTGGTTGTCTCGGGGTACACCTGTCCAAGGGTATGACCTTTCGCAGGCCAGATTGGACAATTGTAACAACAGATGCCAGCCTTCTAGGTTGGGGTGCAGTCTGGAATTCCCTGAAGGCACAGGGATCGTGGACTCAGGAGGAGAAACTCCTTCCAATAAATATTCTGGAGTTAAGAGCGATATTCAATGCTCTTCTGGCTTGGCCTCAGTTAGCAACACTGAGGTTCATCAGATTTCAGTCGGACAACATCACGACTGTGGCTTACATCAACCATCAAGGGGGAACCAGGAGTTCCCTAGCGATGTTAGAAGTCTCAAAAATAATTTGCTGGGCAGAGTACCACTCTTGCCACCTGTCAGCAATCCATATCCCAGGCGTGGAGAACTGGGAGGCGGATTTTCTAAGTCGTCAGACTTTCCATCCGGAGGTGTTTGCTCAGTTGATTCATCGTTAGGGCAAACCAGAGTTGGATCTCATGGCGTCTCGCCAGAACGCCAAGCTTCCTTGTTACGGATCCAGGTCCAGGGACCCAGAAGCGACGCTGATAGATGCGCTAGCAGCGCCTTGGTTCTTCAACCTGGCTTATGTGTTTCCACCGTTTCCTCTGCTCCCTCGACTGATTGCCAAAATCAAACAGGAGAGAGCATCAGTGATTCTGATAGCACCTGCGTGGCCACGCAGGACTTGGTATGCAGACCTAGTGGACATGTCATCCTTTCCACCATAGACTCTGCCTCTAAGACAGGACCTTCTGATACAAGGTCCTTTCAATCATCCAAATCTAATTTCTCTGAGACTGACTGCATGGAGATTGAACGCTTGATTCTATCAAAGCGTGGCTTCTCCGAGTCAGTCATTGATACTTTAATAGAGGCACGAAAGCCTGTTACCAGGAAAATCTACCACAAGATATGGAGTAAATATCTTTATTGGTGTGAATCCAAGAATTACTCATGGAGTAAAGTTAGGATTCCTAGAATATTGTCTTTTCTCCAAGAGGGCTTGGACAAAGGATTATCAGCTAGTTCCTTAAAGGGACAGATTTCTGCTCTGTCTATTCTTTTGCACAAGCGTCTGGCAGAGGTTCCAGACTTCCAGGCATTTTGCCAGGCTTTGGTTAGATTTAAGCCTGTGTTTAAACCTGTTGCTCCCCCGTGGAGCTTAAACTTGGTTCTTAAGGTTCTTCAAGGAGTTCCGTTTGAACCCCTTCATGCCATTGATATTAAACTTTTATCTTGGAAAGTTCTGTTTTTGATGGCTATTTCCTCGGCTCGGAGAGTCTCTGAGCTATCTGCCTTACAATGTGATTCTCCCTATCTGATTTTTCATGCAGATAAGGTAGTTCTGCGTACCAAACCTGGGTTTTTACCTAAGGTGGTTTCTAACAGGAATATCAATCAAGAGATTGTTGTTCCATCGTTGTGCCCTAATCCTTCTTCAAAGAAGGAACGTCTTTTACATAATCTGGACGTAGTCCGTGCCTTGAAGTTTTACTTACAAGCTACTAAGGATTTTCGTCAAACATCTTTCCTGTTTGTCGTTTACTCTGGACAGAGGAGAGGTCAAAAAGCTTTGTCAACCTCTCTTTCCTTTTGGCTTCGGAGCGTAATAAGCCTAGCCTATGAGACTGCTGGACAGCAGCTCCCTGAAAGGATTATAGCTCATTCTACTAGAGCTGTGGCTTCCACCTGGGCCTTCAAAAATGAGGCCTCTGTTGAACAGATTTGCAAGGCTGCGACTTGGTCTTTGCTTCACACTTTTTCAAAATTTTACAAATTTGATACTTTTGCTTCTTCAGAGGCTATTTTTGGGAGAAAGGTTTTACAGGCAGTGGTACCTTCCGTTTAAGTACCTACCTTGTCCCTCCCATCATCCGTGTACTTTAGCTTTGGTATTGGTATCCCACAAGTAATGTTAAGTGTATCCAGTCCACGGATCATCCAAGAGAAAACATAATTTATGCTTACCTGATAAATTTATTTCTCTTGTAGTGTATCCAGTCCACGGCCCGCCCTGTCCTTTTAAGGCAGGTCTAAATTTTAATTAAACTACAGTCACCACTGCACCCTATGGTTTCTCCTTTCTCTGTTTGTTTTCGGTCGAATGACTGGATATGACAGTTAGGGGAGGAGCTATATAGCAGCTCTGCTGTGGGTGATCCTCTTGCAACTTCCTGTTGGGAAGGAGAATATCCCACAAGTAATGGATGATCCGTGGACTGGATACACTACAAGAGAAATTTATCAGGTAAGCATAAATTATGTTTTTTGTCAAACATCTGCTTTGTTTGTTGTCTACTCTGGACAGAGGAGAGGTCAAAAGGCTTCGGCAACCTCTCTTTCTTTTTGGCTAAGAAGCTTAATCCGCTTAGCCTATGAGACTGCTGGACAGCAGCCTCCTGAAAGGATTACAGCTCATTCTACTAGAGCTGTGGCTTCCACTTGGGCCTTTAAAAATGAGGCTTCTGTTGAACAGATTTGCAAGGCGGCGACTTGGTCTTCGCTTCATACCTTTTCAAAATTCTACAAATTTGATACTTTTGCTTCTTCAGAGGCTATTTTTGGGAGAAAGGTTTTACAGGCAGTGGTACCTTCCGTTTAAGTACCTGCCTTGTCCCTCCCTTCATCTGTGTACTTTAGCTTTGGTATTGGTATCCCACAAGTAATGGATGATCCGTGGACTGGATACACCTTACAAGAGAAAACACAATTTATGCTTACCTGATAAATTTATTTCTCTTGTGGTGTATCCAGTCCACGGCCCGCCCTGTTATTTTAAGGCAGGTAATTTTTTAAATTTTAAACTACAGTCACCACTGCACCCTATGGTTTCTCCTTTCTCGGCTTGTTTTCGGTCGAATGACTGGATATGGCAGTTAGGGGAGGAGCTATATAGCAGCTCTGCTGTGGGTGTCCTCTTGCAACTTCCTGTTGGGAATGAGAATATCCCACAAGTAATGGATGATCCGTGGACTGGATACACCACAAGAGAAATAAATTTATCAGGTAAGCATAAATTGTGTTTTTCTCTCCCTATCTTCCCCCCTCTCTTTTGCACTCTCTCTCCCCTGTCTTTTGTGCTCAACCCCCTCTCTTTTGGTCTCTCTCTCTCCCCCCTCTTTTGCACTCTCTTTCTCTCCCCTCTTTTGCTATCTCTCCCCCTCTCTAATGCTCTTTCATCCTATCTTTTGCTTTCTCTCCCCCCCTCTTTTTTTCTCTTCCTCTCTCTCCCCTCTCTTTCCCCCCTCTCTTTTGCTCTCTCTCTCCCCTGTCTTTTGTGCTCTCCCCCCTCTCTTTTGCTCTCTTTCCCATCTCTTATGCTCGCTCTCTCTCTCCCTTTCTCTTTTGCGCTCTCTTTCTCTTTCTTCTTTTGCTCTCTCCCCTTTCTCCCCCCTCTCTTTTGCTGTCTCTCTCTCTCTCTTTTGCTCTCTTTCCCCTTTCTCCCCCCTCTCTTTTGCTGTCTTTCTCTCTCTCTATCTCCCCTCTTTTGCTCTCCCTCCCCCTATCTCTTTTGCTCTCCCTCTATCCCCCCTCTTTTGCTCCCTCTATCCCCCCTCTTTTTTGAGCGAGCTCTCTATCCCCCCTCTTTTTTTGAGCTCTTTCTCTCTCACATCCACACGGCCCCGCCCACGTCACGGCCGGCCCCGTCCCGCCCCGCCCCATCACACATGGTCGTCCCCAGGTGTCATGCCAGCCAGGTTAGTCTTCTCAAAGGCCAGGTGTGTTTGTCCTTGTGCAGTTTCTACTGCGCATGACAGCTTCGGACACACACACTTGGCCTTTTATAGAATAGGATATATATACACATACTGTACATAACTAGTATAACCATGGTTAAGTTTACATTATGTATATATTTACACATTTTTAAGAATTATTTTTTTGGAATTAAAGGGACAGTCTACACCAGAATTTGTATTGTTTTAAAAGATAGTCCCTTTATTGCCCATTCCCCAGTTTTGCATAATCAACACAGTTATATTAATATACTTTTAACCTCTGCAAACTGCCCCTTTATTTCAGTTCTTTTGACAGACTTGCAGTTTAGCCAATCAGTTCCTGCTCCCAGATACCTTCACATGCATGAGCACAGTGTTATCTATATGAAACACATGAACTAACACCCTCTAGTGGTGAAAAACTGTTAAAATGCATTCTGAAAAGAGGTGGCCTTCAAGGTCTAAGAAATTAGCATATGAACCTCCTAGGTTAAGCTTTCAACTAAGAATACCAAGAGAACAAAGCAAAATTGGTGATAAAAGTAAATTGGAAAATTGTTTAAAATGACATGCTCTATCTAAATGATGAAAGTTTATTTTGGACTTGACTGTCCCTTTAACTAACTGAATGACAGAACTGAGAGAATACTTCCAAATGACAGATAAACGGTTAGTGCCAACTTTTGAGCTGTAAATAGAGAGGCAGAAAGTTGGGGGAAAAAGAATTATGTTTAAAAGGACCACAAGACTTTCAAGTTACCTCCCCAGTTAGGAATTATTCTAAACTACTTATGATCATGGACAGACATTGGAGTCATAAATTAAGTTTATATCAGAAAACTCTCAATATGGATGTGAGCTAACCACGACTGATGTTACTGGCAATTTCTATAATACTGGTGGGACATGTCTGATCTGCTGGATGGCAATTACTGGAATTCAGGTGGAATGGCTATGTGCACAGGAAAATTATTAGAATGAAAAATAATTAGTATTTCATAATAAAAAAAAAGAAGATTGAGGGGAGAAAGACAACCAGTGATGTAAGTCCATCTGAAGGAATTAGGAAAACTACTACAAAAGAGACAGGTAGAGGGAAGAAAATAAATGAAATATGAGAAAAAAACATTTTTTGTTTACATTTTCTTTTTTTATATACTCTAATTCCACTATTTCAAGCCAAGACTATACCAACCTCTGCTGGCTTTAGAATGGAAGCATCTTCCTCTGAGCAGCGCATCGGGCGGGAGGAGTTGAAAATACAATCTAGCTACGCAAAGTTGCGCAGAACTACACAAAGTGCGTATGGAGATTGTAATTTAACTCCTCCGTCGGTTTTCACTGATGTCCAGCCAGGCACTGTAGGGAGTTGCGGCGCGACAGGGGTGACACCATCAGAGGAGATTAATTCCTGCTTGATGGTGTCAAGGACCACCAACATCTTCTTGGGGACAACCAGTGGTCCATGGACCACTGGTTGGCGACCGCTGCTCTAAAGGAATTAGGGGATGCATGGGATATGCAAAGCAGGAATATGGACAGACTGTCTTCTGGCTCTGAACTAATATAATAAGAATGAACCTGAGATTTTGAGATGTATTGGAAGAGCTGACTAAAACATTGTTCTGATCTGAGGCTGTGACATTAATAATTGTGTGCACTAACATGGCTGCGTTGTCTGGCTGCCGGAAGGAAGGTCTGTGTGCAACCGCAGTGTTGGGTGTAGCTGCCAGTGACTATGACGTGTGCCATTTGTGGTGGCAGATTATAGTCCCACAGCTTGTTATGTGTGCTCTGTAAACGGGGAGATATGATATCTCTTCTTGTGCAACCCCCCCCTTCCTGCACAGCTACCCTACTCGTGCTGCAGCACTGGCTGTCACTCTGGCCTTTTTTACACACACTCCTGCATCTTAGTATCACCCTGGTCTTTTTACACATACTCCCTGCATATCAATATCACCCTGGTCTCTCCATGTATACCCCCTGCATATGCATATCACCCTGAACTCTTTACACATACCCCCTGCATATCCATATCACCCTGGTCTCTTCATGCATACCCCCTGCATATCCATATCGCCCTGGTCTCTTCATGCATACCCCCTGCATATTCATATCACCCTGAACTCTTTACACATGCCCCTTGCATATGCATATCACTCTGAACTCTTTACACCTACCCCCTGCATAGCCATATCACCCTGGTCTCTCCATGTATACCCCCTGCATATTCATATCACCCTGAACTCTTTACACCTACCCCCTGCATATCAATATCATCCTGGTCTCTCCATGTATACCCCCTGCATATTCATATCACCCTGAACTCTTTACACATGCCCCTTGCATATGCATATCACCCTGAACTCTTTACATCTACCCCCTGCATAGCCATATCACCCTGGTCTCTCCATGTATACCCCCTGCATATTCATATCACCCTGAACTCTTTACACCTAAACCCCTGCATATCAATATCATCCTGGTCTCTCCATGTATACTCCCTACATATTCATATCACCCTGAACTCTTTACACATACCCCCTGCATATCCATATCACCCTAGTCTCTTCATGCATACCTCCTGCATATCCATATCACCCTTGTGTCATTATACATACCCCCTGCATATTAGTATCTCCTTGGGTCTCTTTATACATAAAGAGACCCCGGTGTCTCTGTGCATACCCCCTGCATATCAGTATCACCCTGGTCAAGCTATGTATACCCCTACATATTAATATCACACTTTTCACCCTACCATTTTATTCATACCACTGGAAATCTCAGTAACCGCACTGTTTATTTATATATTTCCCTCCCCTTCACACTTCTCTGCTCATAGCCCTGCATCTCAGTAGCACACTGGCCTCTCTGCTCATAGCCCTGCATCTCAGTAGCACACTGACCTCTCTGCTCATAGCCCTGCATCTCAGTAGCACACTGGCCTCTCTGCTCATAGCCCTGCATCTCAGTAGCACACTGGCCTCTCTGCTCATAGCCCTGCATCTCAGTAGCACACTGGCCTCTCTGCTCATAGCCCTGCATCTCAGTAGCACACTGGCCTCTCTGCTCATAGCCCTGCATCTCAGTAGAACACTGGCCTCTCTGCTCACAGCCCTGCATCTCAGTAGCACACTGGCCTCTCTGCTCATGCCCTGCATCTCAGGAGCACACTGACCTCTCTACTCATAGCCCTGCATCTCAGTAGCACACGGGCCTGTCTGCTCATAGCCCTGCATCTCAGTAACACACTGACCTCTCTGCTCATAGCCCTGCATCTCTGTAGCACACTGGCCTCTCTACTCATAGCCCTGCATCTCAGTAGCACACTGACCTCTCTGCTCATACCCTGCATCTCAGTAGCACACTGACCTCTCTGCTCATAGCCCTGCTTCTCAGTAGCACACTGACCTCTCTGCTCATTGCCCTGCATCTCAGTAGCACACTGACCTCTCTGCTCATAGCCCTGCATCTCAGCACACTGACCTCTCTGCTCATACCCTTGCATCTCAGTAGCACACTGACCTCTCTGCTCATACTCTGCATCTCAGTAGCACACTGACCTCTCTGCTCATACCCTTGCATCTCTGTAGCACACTGGCCTCTCTGCTCATACCCTGCATCTCTGTAGCACACTGGCCTCTCTGCTCATACCCTTGCATCTCAGTAGCACACTGACCTCTCTGCTCATACCCTTGCATCTCAGTAGCACACTGGCCTCTCTACTCATAGCCCTGCATCTCAGTAGCACACTGACCTCTCTGCTCATAGCCCTGCATCACAGTAGCACACTGACCTCTCTACTCATACCCTTGCATCTCAGTAGCACACTGGCCTCTCTGCTCAGAGCCCTGCATCTCAGTAGCACACTGACCTCTCTGCTCATAGCCCTGCATCTCAGTAGCACACTGACCTCTCTGCTCATAGCCCTGCATCTCAGTAGCACACTGACCTCTCTGCTCAGAGCCCTGCATCTCAGTAGCACACTGACCTCTCTGCTCAGAGCCCTGCATCTCAGTAGCACACTGACCTCTCTGCTCAGAGCCCTGCATCTCAGTAGCACACTGACCTCTCTACTCATAGCCCTGCATCTCAGTAGCACACTGACCTCTCTACTCATACCCTTGCATCTCAGTAGCACACTGACCTCTCTACTCATAGCCCTGCATCTCAGTAGCACACTGACCTCTCTACTCATACCCTTGCATCTCAGTAGCACACTGGCCTCTCTGCTCAGAGCCCTGCATCTCAGTAGCACACTGACCTCTCTGCTCATAGCCCTGCATCTCAGTAGCACACTGACCTCTCTGCTCATAGCCCTGCATCTCAGTAGCACACTGACCTCTCTACTCATACCCTTGCATCTCAGTAGCACACTGACCTCTCTGCTCATAGCCCTGCATCTCAGTAGCACACTGACCTCTCTGCTCATACCTTTGCATCTCAGGAGCACACTGGCCTCTCTGCTCATACCCTTGCATCTCAGGAGCACACTGGCCTCTCTGCTCATAGCCCTGCATCTCAGGAGCACACTGGCCTCTCTGCTCATAGCCCTGCATCTCAGGAGCACACTGGCCTCTCTGCTCATAGCCCTGCATCTCAGTAGCACACTGACCTCTCTGCTCAGACCCCTGCATCTCAGTAGCACACTGACCTCTCTACTCAGAGCCCTGCATCTCAGTAGCACACTGACCTCTCTACTCATAGCCCTGCATCTCAGTAGCACACTGACCTCTCTACTCATACCCTTGCATCTCAGTAGCACACGGACCTCTCTGCTCATAGCCCTGCATCTCAGGAGCACACTGACCTCTCTGCTCATACCCTTGCATCTCAGGAGCACACTGGCCTCTCTGCTCATAGCCCTGCATCTCAGGAGCACACTGGCCTCTCTGCTCATAGCCCTGCATCTCAGGAGCACACTGGCCTCTCTGCTCATACTCTTGCATCTCAGAAGCACACTGGCCTATCTGCTCATAGCCCTGCATCTCAGGAGCACACTGACCTCTCTGCTCATAGCCCTGCATCTCAGGAGCACACTGGCCTCTCTGCTCATACTCTTGCATCTCAGAAGCACACTGGCCTCTCTGCTCATAGCCCTGCATCTCAGAAGCACACTGGCCTCTCTGCTCATAGCCCTGCATCTCAGGAGCACACTGGCCTCTCTGCTCATAGCCCTGCATCTCAGTAGCACACTGACCTCTCTATTTATACTACCTGCATCTCAATAAGATCCTGGCCTCTCAACTCATACTCCCTGTTGGTTCTGTATCTGGGATGAAAAAAAAATTGTCACAGAGTTTCTTTATATATACAGGGTCATGAACCAAACTGTTGCTATCCATTACTCATTTTCTGGTCACATGTTCCCTTTCTGTGTAACTGGTTCTTTTGTGTGAATGTAATGCTGTCTGTTTGTATATGGGGCTTATCTTGTAAGTTTTAAGCTTTTTTGATTAGAAGTGTATAGTTTTGTTCACATTTAGAAGAATAAAGAATTAAATCATTGGGGCATCTAATTAGAAAAAACCAACCCACCTCTTTTGTGTAAAACAGACTGCATGTTTATATTACATAGAATACTGCAAGTCTTTAGAATCTGGTGCTTATCTATGTCTAGGTCTGTGTGAGTGATGCTTTTGTCTGTCTGACTACCTGTGTGTGCGTGTTTGCTTCTTCCTGTTTGTGTAGGCTGGGTATATCTGGAACTGTTTTTTTCCCTCTCTAGCACTGTCCGGTGCTGCTGTTTGTTATAGAAACATAATGTATAGGTAATAAGTTAGCTTTTTGTTTTAAACTAAAGAAATAGATACATTAAACCTGATGAGCACCGTATAAATGCGCGTGTGTGTGTAAAAACAAGTGTTCTCCACAGAAAACAAAGAAGTGAGGGAAGGGCAATTTACATTTTTTTTTGTTACTCATAAAAGTCCAAATCACAAATTAATGAAATACTTTTACATAAATTAATATGATTTAATAAAAATGTATGCAGCAAATGTTAAAACATATATTTCTCTTGCTAAGTGTATCCAGTCCACGGATCATCCATTACTTGTGGGATATTCTCCTTCCCAACAGGAAGTTGCAAGAGGATCACCCACAGCAGAGCTGCTATATAGCTCCTCCCCTCACTGCCATATCCAGTCATTCTCTTGCAACTCTCAACAAAGATGGAGGTCGTAAGAGTGAGATTGAACGCTTGATTCTATCAAGGCGTGGCTTCTCCGAGTCAGTCATTGATACCTTAATACAGGCACGGAAGCCTGTCACCAGGAAAATCTACCATAAGATATGGCGTAAATATCTTTATTGGTGTGAATCCAAGAATTACTCATGGAGTAAGGTTAGGATTCCTAGGATATTGTCCTTTCTCCAAGAGGGTTTGGACAAAGGCTTATCAGCTAGTCCTTTAAAAGAACAGATCTCTGCTCTGTCTATTCTTTTGCACAAGCGTCTGGCAGAAGTTCCAGACGTCCAGGCATTTTATCAGGCTTTGGTTAGGATTAAGCCTGTGTTTAAAACTGTTGCTCCCCCGTGGAGCTTAAACTTGGTTCTTAAAGTTCTTCAGGGAATTCCGTTTGAACCCCTTCATTCCATTGATATTAAACTTTTATCTTGGAAAGTTCTGTTTTTGATGGCTATTTCCTCGGCTCGAAGAGTCTCTGAGTTATCTGCCTTACATTGTGATTCTCCTTATCTGATTTTTCATTCAGACAAGGTAGTTCTGCATACCAAACCTGGGTTTTTACCTAAGGTGGTTTCTAACAGGAATATCAATCAAGAGATTGTTGTTCCATCATTGTGTCCTAATCCTTCTTCAAAGAAGGAACGTCTTTTGCATAATCTGGACGTAGTCCGTGCCTTGAAGTTTTACTTACAGGCTACTAAAGATTTTCGTCAAACATCTGCCCTGTTTGTCGTTAACTCTGGACAGAGGATAGGTCAAAAAGCTTCGGCAACCTCTCTCTCCTTTTGGCTTCGGAGTATAATACGCTTAGCCTATGAGACTGCTGGACAGCAGCCCCCTGAAAGGATTACAGCTCATTCTACTAGAGCACCTGGGCCTTTAAAAATGAGGCCTCTGTTGAACAGATTTGCAAGGCTGCGACTTGGTCTTCGCTTCACACCTTTTCAAAATTTTACAAATTTGACACTTTTGCTTCTTCGGAGGCTGTTTTTGGGAGAAAGGTTCTACAGGCAGTGGTTCCTTCCGTTTAAGTTCCTGCCTTGTCCCTCCCATCATCCGTGTACTTTAGCTTTGGTATTGGTATCCCACAAGTAATGGATGATCCGTGGACTGGATACACTTAACAAGAGAAAACATAATTTATGCTTACCTGATAAATTTATTTCTCTTGTAGTGTATCCAGTCCACGGCCCGCCCTGTCCTTTTAAGGCAGGTCTAAATTTTAATTAAACTACAGTCACCACTGCACCCTATGGTTTCTCCTTTCTCTTGCTTGTTTTCGGTCGAATGACTGGTAGCTGCAGTTATAGGAGGAGCTATATAGACAGCTCTGCTGTGGGTGTCCTCTTGCAGCTTCCTGTTGGGAAGGAGAATATCCCACAAGTAATGGATGATCCGTGGACTGGATACACTACAAGAGAAATAAATTTATCAGGTAAGCATAAATTATGTTTTTAGCCAATTGTAGCTTAATAATGGTTAACATTGTAGCCATGTAGTGTGTGTGTATATATATATATATATATATATATATATATATATATATATATATATATAATGCAATAAATAAGGATTTTTTTCCTTGATTCAAATCCAGTGAGTGCAGATTTATTTTTTGCTATTTGACACCTTGGCACTGGTACATTGGTCTGTGAGAGTGCATCTGTCCGGGGATTATTTTTTTTTTCTCTGGTCTTATCAAGTGTACAACACAATTTTATTTAGAGTGATGTTTCGGGTTGGTCTGAACAAGGGGTGAACACCCCGAAACATCACTTTAAATAAAATTGTGTTGTACACTTGATAAGACCAGAGAGTGCTTCGTCCTTCAGCTCTATCTACTACTCTTAGCACCCTGGCATTTGAAGCTTGTTAGTGGGAGCGCACCTATCTCTACATGTGTTATATAAATATATATATGTATTTTATTTATATACACACGCATATATATGTATATATACGTGTGTGTATGTATGTATGTATGTATGTATGTATGTATGTATGTATGTATGATATATATATATATATATATATAATGTATGTATTATACTGCATAAAGGCCATGCTAGAAATCCCTAACTTAGCTTGTTTGCACAACCCGTGTATATGACCACAGTGCCATTAACCTTTAAAAGAGCAACATTTTTTAATATTAGAGTAGGACTCATCTATTAATATGTTTGCCTAAAGATAAACTTTTATATCTTTGCACAAAATATAGCATAAGAAAGAAAAAGCTTAATTTCTCATGTATTGATAACATTTAATGTGGTATGTAATTAAAATGTAAATGCATGTATTTATACTTTGAAATATCCCTGTATGATTTGGGACATGGGCTTACTATGAGATACATTTCAGAGTGAAATGCATTAAGAACACATACCCTTATTAATATTAAATGAAACCAGAGTGAGATCTTGTGATGGACGACACATTTTAAGTACATTAGTAGGGGATCATATTTAGAAACTGTTTTGTTTATTTCACATTGGAATCTACGGAATTTAGCACTCTCTGTTTTTCTGCCTTTGGCTATAAATATTTTGTTCTATTTTTTGCCTTTTTATTAACATCATGATTTTTAGTCTACTTGATGTATTCAGTTTAGTGTGACTTAAAGGAGAATGTAAGATTCTTAATTTGTCACAAATTTTAAACCATTTATTCTAATTATATATCTTAAACCTGTGTCCATACATTCTGCATGCGTGCAGGTGCTGTATGGGTTAAAGTGTAGGTCATAGACTTAGTGTGACAGGAACAGGGTGTGACAGAATTGTACACCCCCTCCCTGGGGCAGTGTGACGTGGTATTCTTAACCAACGCCTCCTCCCTCTGCTCCTTCAGCTCAGGTCTGCAGCTGTCAGAGTGTAGTGACTGAGTTCAGTGATACTTCACTGGGTACTGGGATCGGAATAGCCCACTTTCCAAAGCAAATACAGAGAGTTCCAAGGAGACTACTTGGATCAGTGCGTTTTGGGGAATCCCACAATAAACACCAGGAAAATGGTGTGGAATACAGATGGTAAGTTGTCTGAATAGTAGGAGTGGGTTAATCTTTCGAACAACTGCAGTGTTTAAATGTGTTCTTATTGAATATCCTGTGTTACTATGTAGCACAGCCGCCTTCCAGAGGTGGTGCAGGTTGATACAGTAATAGAATTTACTAATAATCACAAGTTTAAATAGCTTTAACGATGATAATAATAATACTGTACATTGGTCAAAACCAGTATAAATAGGTCTTGACTGGATGTAACAAATTACTGGACACAAATGAACTTAGGAGGATATATTATGAATATCTTTATTTTATTTGGCAATTGTTAAACACTACAAAACAAAACTATCAAACCTAGTACCCCCATGAGGTAGTATGTAGTGTCTTACCTATAGGCCCTATGGAACAAGTTGTAATCTAAGTAGGAGAAGTAGAAGGGATGGGAGGCGTCCTGTACTGTCCCAGCTCACAGTTGAGTTGGCAGAACCGGTCTGTAAGGCCAGAGTTAAATTACAAATCCTGAGCTTTAATTATACATTGGGTGGGGAAAGTTAGACATAATTAGCACCAACACAGTCATCTGTGTGTACAAAACACTGAGCAGAACAAGCAAATGTTCCTTCCTCACTTTTAGGTGAAGCTTTCTAGAACAGCCCTTTTTTGTGTGCTTTTTTATTATAATTAGCATTTATTTTCAGTTCATAATATTCTTCTTCACCCCCTGTGTTTAAAAGCACAAATGATATGATCATGTTTATCTCTGTTATAAATCTGAGCGTTATCACACTAGCGTCAATGACACAAGCACAGGTTGTATTTTGGTAAATAATAAATATGGTCTTTTTCATCCATTGTGAGATAATACTTTACTAATAAAATTCTGTTATCGCACCAGCGGGTGGGAAACTAGCAGGGCCCTGTGATGATGACACACAGTGTGCTGCAATGTCAGCTACGTAACAAGCCAACGTAGCTCCATCCTGCATGTCACAACCTGCTGGGGTCACTGTACCAGGGGCCGTCATACTGTTTCATCAACATTTTACCACATATCTTGCCAATACAATGACTTAAAGGGACAGGAAAGCTCTACATTTTCTTTCATGATGTGGATAGAACATATCATTTTAAAAACACTTTCCAATTGACTTCTATTATAAAATTCGCTTCATTCTCTTGTTATCATTTGCCGAAGGAACAGCATTACAGTACTGGGAGCACATCTAGTTAGCCAATCACAAATGTGTGCAGGCACCAATCAGCAGCTAGCTCCCACTAGTGTAAGATAAATGCATATTCTTTTTCAACAAGGGATACCAAGAGAACAAAGCACATTTAAATATAGAAGGTAATTTAAAAGTGTCTTAAAATGACATTCTCTATCTGAATCATGCACGCTTAATTTTGACTTTCCTATCCCTTTAACATACAGTGGGCCACATTTCTTCTTTGTCACTTTTTATGTTTTGCTTTATTAGTGTTTTTTGTTTGTGTTTTTTTTTTTTTACTATAGAAGACCCAGAACTAAAAATGTCTTACCCTTAGTTGGTTTCAAATATAAATATATTTTGATAAATATTAAATCAAATTTAATTACATTTTCTCAGCCAATAAAAATAAATTGTCAATACACATAATCCACACTGTAAATATCCCAACCAATAAAGATAATTTTCTCCTCTAAACAATGAAGTCGACCCAGTCACAGTTAACAAAAATAATTGTACATGCTTAAAGGGACAGTAAAGTCAAAAATTAAACTTAAAGGGATAGAAAGGTCAAAATTGAAATGGACATGGGTGCATTTTAATTTGAAATAAATATATATATATATATATATATATATATATTTATTTATTTTTTTTGCAAAAATCTTTTTATCAGCCAAAATGAATCTAGTAAACGTTATTGCTGTTTTTCTATGGCATACGCACACATGTTGTGAGGGTATGTGCACCAGTATTCAAACAGCACACCTTCTCAGAGTTAGCAGTGTCTTGTATGACAGAAATTACATTTTCACAGAAGCAATACACACCACCAACACCTGTCTGTGTTTGTTTACTGGAGCACAGGGCCTCACAGCATATGTGCATATGCTGCTGAAATCACATTTAATAGGAGCATTTTTGCTAATGGAAGTATATTGCAAATTGAATTGCACCCATGCACATTTAAATATGGACTTTCTATTATCAATTTAGCTTTATTTTAGGGTATCCTTTCTTAAAAGCTAATCCTTAGCTACCAAAAGATCAAAGCAAATTTGATATTAGAAGTAAATGGAAAGTTGTTTAAAATAGCGTGCTCTGTTTAAATCATGAACATTTAATTTTGCTTTAACTGTCTCTTTAAAGGCACATTCAAGTCAGTATTTTATTAATGTGTCCAAAATTATTCTCTGCGTTGCAACATATATGCTGACAAAATGTATGTTAAAAACATTTAAATCCTTTCTTTAGAAAAATATGCATTGTATTTGAGTCCCGAGACGCACACCTTAAAAAGCCTCCTGCATGCTGTTTGTTGCTTGCTTTTCTGAGAGAAAAACAAGCTCCTGCACATATCAACCAATCACTTTGCTCTATGTAGGGGTGTCAGGCTTTACAGACTGCACTTCAGTCTGCCTGGTGGGAGTGGAAACTATAATCTTTAGAGTTAATTTACAGGAAAAGCAGATAAAAAAAATTTAAAAAAATTTGATTAATTTACATTACATTTTTTTAATTTATTTTAATGTATCTTTAAACTAAAACATAATTCTATAACACATTTTCAGATCATTATATTCTAATAAACTTGAAAATCAAACTAGTTGCACAATGAAAGAATGTTTGGGCTGTAGCTGTGGCTTAAAGGGACAGTCAACACCAGAATTGTTGTTCTTTAAAAAAGATAGATAATCCCTGTATTACCCATTCACCAGTTTTGCATAACCAACACAGTTATAATAATACACATTTTACCTCAGTAATTACCTTGTATCTAACCCTCTGCAAACTGCCCCCTTATTTCAGTTCTTTTGACATATTTTCATTTTAGTCAATCAGTGCTCACTCCTAGGTAAATTCACGTGAGTGAACTCAATGTTATCTATGTGAAACACATGAACTAACTCCCTCTAGCGGTGAAAAACTGTCAAAATGCATTCAGATTAGAGGCGGCCTTTAAGGTCTAAGAAAATTAGCATATGAGCCTACCTAGGTTTAGCTTTCAACTAAGAATACCAAGAGAGCAAAGCAAAATTGGTGATAAAAGTAAATTGGAAAGTTGCTTAAAATTACATGCCCTATTTGAATCATGAAAGTTGTTTTTTTTACTTGACTGTCCCTTTAAATTATAGAATTCTGAAAACTATAATAAAACTACTAAATCTGTTTTATGTAATAATTACCAAAATACTAAGATGATGTTTATAAAGGAATTTCTAAAAAAAAATACATTTTTTAATATATAAAAATATTTAATATTGTGCTGTTTGACAGTCAGGCAACTTGACCCTGTACTTTTGGTGACTCAGACTCCAGTCCAGTGCTACAGGAATCTCTCATTTTTGTAGGCTTCAAGTGACCCTGATGCTGGTGTGTTTTGTATTTAATCTAACAATGACATTCAGTAACTACAAATGCCAATCTAAGTATTACATTTATAAAAGCAATACATTTAAAAAAAAATTACTGTAATGTCTCCCATTCTAATAACCCCCTTTGCCTGCTTCTGTGTAAAAAACAATTATTTTTTCTTATTTTGACAGGTGGTTGGTGCAGCCAATAGCACCAATGTGTATTAAAGTGAGCTTTCGTGTTGATGTTTTCCAATCATATTTGATTGCACTGCAACTGCGCAAGCAATCTGATGTGAAAACATTATCACAAGAGCTTGCTTCAATACGCATACATGTAGTTGCTCTTGCTATTGGCTGCTTCACCTGCCTATCAAAATAAGAAAATAATCTTTTTATACAGACGGGGGGGGGGGGGGGGAGTAATGGGAGACATTCTAGTTCGTTTTTAAAGAATATATTGCATTTACAAATGTAATAATTATATTGTTCAACAGGAAGAAGTAAAAACTTCTATAATATGAAAAGTCACTTTACCATCACTTCAATTTTTATTTTTTGCTTTTAAATATTTTTTTAATGGGATTTTGTGATTATGAAATTTGGTTAAATACACACTAGTTCTTGATTTATGCTTGATAGGCTTTTTTAGTTTTAGGGGTTACACTCAATTGAAAGGTATGATGTATGTGTGTGTCTATATGTATATAATATGTGTGTGTATATGTATATAATATATGTATGTGTGTGTATGTATATAATATATGTGTGTGTGTGTCTATATGTATATAATATATGTATGTGTGTCTATATGTTTATAATATATGTATGTGTGTGTCTATATGTATATAATATATGTATGTGTGTGTCTATATGTATATAATATATGTGTGTGTGTGTGTGTCTGTATGTATATAATATATGTGTGTGTGTGTGTGTCTGTATGTATATAATACATGTATGTGTGTCTATATGTATATAATAAATGTATGTGTATGTGTCTATATGTATATAATATATGTGTGTGTGTCTGTATGTATATAATATATGTATGTGTGTCTATATGTATATAATATATGTATATGTGTCTATATGTATATAATATATGTATGTGTGTGTGTCTATGTGTATATAATATATGTATGTGTGTGTCTATATGTATATAATATATGTGTGTGTCTGTATATAATGTGTGTGTGTGTCTATATGTATATAATATGTGTGTCTATATGTATATAATATATGTATGTGTGTGTCTATATGTATATAATATATGTATGTGTGTGTCTATATGTATATATGTGTATATAAGTATATAATGTGTGTGTGTGTATGTGTCTATATGTATATAATATGTGTGTGTGTATGTGTCTATGTATATAATATATGTGTGTGTCTATATGTATATAATATATGTGTGTGTCTCCATGTATATAATATATGTGTGTGTGTATATATATATATATATATATATATATATATATATATATATATATATATATATATATATATATATATAACATTTTTATTATGGGGGCATGCACAGTTGGTTTATATACATAAGACGTAAACATTTTTTTAATAAAAAGGGAATTTAAGACTAAAAACATTTTTGTTAAAGAGATCAACGATCTTGTGCCAGCTTAGGTTCCTATTCACTTGTTGACTTTTGGGGTGTTCTTGGCTATAAAAGGGACATTTTTTAAAGAGGATGTGGAAACATGCTCAGGTTGGTTGTCAGATAATAAGCATGACAACAATGATCATAGAACCATAGGAGGTATTTCTTCTGTTGGCTTTTATAATGCAAAGCACAATATTAGTCGCCTATTTGAAATCAACAATCCTATTTCAAATGTGTGGCCCTGTGTCTGTACAGCTGCCAGGGGATTGTCCTAATAATGACCCTCATTTGAAAGAGGAGAGTTCCTACACACTGTTAAGGGGATTTATTTCTTTAAAGTTGTCAAGTGATGATCATACTAATAATGATCACATGGCAGCTACTGCATTTTGTTGTGTTGTTGATGCCACGGCTCATAGCTCATTGCTTCCCTAAGCTAATAACAATTTGCAAGTATTCAAATACATAAAAGATCAATGAGCATAAAAATAGATTAGTTTTTTGTCACGGTTGAGCTTCAGACAAGTTTAACCCCTTAAATGCTGAGCCATTTCCACCCATGTGCTGAGCTGTTTTGGAGTCTTTAGATGCTTCTCACATTTAAGCCCCACTGTAGGTCATTTTTAAGTGAGAAAACCGCACATACTATATATTGTTGTTTTTCAGCAGACCCAACAGATTCAAATTATACCATTACTTTATAAATGTATCATGGTATGTAAGAACTCAACAACAGAATGTGTAAAAAAAAATTGTTTTCAATAAAACGTTAATAAAGAATGTTGGAAACAATTGTGTGTGCGTGCTTATGTGTGTTTATTTAATCTAAGTGCTTAAGATAAAAGAAGGGGCTATCCTTATATAAATAGGGGCCATAGGTTATGATTATATAGCTTTGATGTGCACATAGGGGCTTCCATGAGACTATACTCCAATAGATGGATATTTATTCACACCAGGTGATCAGTATTACTACGGTGATCACCTGGCTATTAAAATTTATTTTAAAAGAAACTTCCCTGTCAGGGGAGTCTTAGCCATGATCACTAAGGTGGCTCTCCCAGGGCACGGCTGGTTCATTGCATTCTGAGCCCGCTGACCTCTGCGCTTGCTCCCACTGTCAGAGCAGTGAGTGTAATGGCGTAGTCGGGCCGGGCTGTTTCTAGACAACTGCCCTGATGCTCTCAGAGGAAAAACCAGACCCACTGAGTAGAGCACAGAGGGCGGGTCTGAAAAACCCTCTTTCTTCTGTTAAGTGTGATCAGTCCACGGGTCATCATTACTTCTGAGATATTACTCCTCCCCAACAGGAAGTGCAAGAGGATTCACCCAGCAGAGCTGCATATAGCTCCTCCCCTCTACGTCACTCCCAGTCATTCTCTTGCACCCAACGACTAGATAGGATGTGTGAGAGGACTATGGTGATTATACTTAGTTTTATATCTTCAATCAAAAGTTTGTTATTTTAAAATAGCACCGGAGTGTGTTGTTATCTCTCTGGCAGAGTTTGAAGAATAATCTACCAGAGTTTTTGTTATGATTTTAGCCGGAGTAGTTAAGATCATATTGCTGTTTCTCGGCCATCTGAGGAGAGGTAAACTTCAGATCAGGGGACAGCGGGCAGATGAATCTGCATAGAGGTATGTAGCAGTTTTTATTTTCTGACAATGGAATTGATGAGAAAATCCTGCCATACCGATATAATGTCATGTATGTATACTTTACACTTCAGTATTCTGGGGAATGGTACTTCACTAGAATTACACTGTAAGAAATACATAAAGCTGTTTAATAACTAGAGATTATGTTTAACGTTTTTGCTGGAATGTAAAATCGTTTTCATTTACTGAGGTACTGAGTGAATAAATGTTTGGGCACTATTTCTCCAACATAGGTGTGTCCGGTCCACGGCGTCATCCTTACTTGTGGGATATTCTCTTCCCCAACAGGAAATGGCAAAGAGCCCAGCAAAGCTGGTCACATGATCCCTCCCAGGCTCCGCCTACCCCAGTCATTCTCTTTGCCGTTGTACAGGCAACATCTCCACGGAGATGGCTTAGAGTTTTTTAGTGTTTAACTGTAGTTTTTCATTATTCAATCAAGAGTTTGTTATTTTCAAATAGTGCTGGTACGTACTATTTACTCAGAAACAGAAAAGAGATGAAGAATTCTGTTTGTATGAGGAAAATGATTTTAGCAACCGTAACTAAAATCCATGGCTGTTCCACACAGGACTGTTGAGAGCAATTAACTTCAGTTGGGGGAACAGTTTGCAGTCCTTTGCTGCTTGAGGTATGACACATTCTAACAAGACGATGTAATGCTGGAAGCTGTCATTTTCCCTATGGGATCCGGTAAGCCATGTTTATTACGATTGTAAATAAGGGCTTCACAAGGGCTTATTTAGACTGTAGACATTTTTTGGGCTAAATCGATTGATATTAACACTTATTTAGCCTTGAGGAATCATTTATTCTGGGTATTTTGATATAATAATATCGGCAGGCACTGTTTTAGACACCTTATTCTTTAGGGGCTTTCCCAAAGCATAGGCAGAGTCTCATTTTCGCGCCGGTGTTGCGCACTTGTTTTTGAGAGGCATGGCATGCAGTCGCATGTGAGAGGAGCTCTGATACTTATAAAAGACTTCTGAAGGCATCATTTGGTATCGTATTCCCCTTTGGGTTTGGTTGGGTCTCAGCAAAGCAGATACCAGGGACTGTAAAGGGGTTAAAGCTTAAAACGGCTCCGGTTCCGTTATTTTAAGGGTTAAAGCTTCCAAAATTGGTGTGCAATATTTTCAAGGCTTTAAGACACTGTGGTGAAAGTTTGGTGAATTTTGAACAATTCCTTCATGTTTTTTCGCAATTGCAGTAATAAAGTGTGTTCAGTTTAAAATTTAAAGTGACAGTAACGGTTTTATTTCAAAACGTTTTTGTACTTTCTTATCAAGTTTATGCCTGTTTAACATGTCTGAACTACCAGATAGACTGTGTTCTGAATGTGGGGAAGCCAGAATTCCTATTCATTTAAATAAATGTGATTTATGTGATAATGACAATGATGCCCAAGATGATTCCTCAAGTGAGGGGAGTAAGCATGGTACTGCATCATTCCCTCCTTCGTCTACACGAGTCTTGCCCACTCAGGAGGCCCCTAGTACATCTAGCGCGCCAATACTCCTTACTATGCAACAATTAACGGCTGTAATGGATAATTCTGTCAAAAACATTTTAGCCAAAATGAACCCTTGTCAGCGTAAGCGTGGATGCTCTGTTTTAGTTACTGAAGAGCATGACGACGCTGATATTAATATCTCTGAAGGGCCCCTAACACAATCTGAGGGGGCCAGGGAGGTTTTGTCTGAGGGAGAAATTACTGATTTAGGGAACATTTCTCAGCAGGCTGAATCTGATGTGATTACTTTTAAATTTAAATTGGAACATCTCCGCATTTTGCTTAAGGAGGTATTATCCACTCTGGATGATTGTGAAAATTTGGTCATCCCAGAGAAACTATGTAAAATGGACAAGTTCCTAGAGGTGCCGGGGCTCCCAGAAGCTTTTCCTATACCCAAGCGGGTGGCGGACATTGTTAATAAAGAATGGGAAAGGCCCGGTATTCCTTTCGTCCCTCCCCCCATATTTAAAAAATTGTTTCCTATGGTCGACCCCAGAAAGGACTTATGGCAGTCAGTCCCCAAGGTCGAGGGAGCGGTTTCTACTTTAAACAAACGCACCACTATTCCCATAGAGGATAGTTGTGCTTTCAAAGATCCTATGGATAAAAAATTAGAAGGTTTGCTTAAAAAGATGTTTGTTCAGCAGGGTTACCTTCTACAACCCATTTCATGCATTGTCCCTGTTACTACAGCCGCATATTTCTGGTTTGATGAACTGATTAAGGTGCTCGATAGTGACTCCCCTCCTTATGAGGAGATTATGGACAGAGTCAATGCTCTCAAATTGGCTAATTCTTTCACTCTAGACGCCTCTTTGCAATTGGCTAAGTTAGCGGCTAAGAATTCTGGGTTTGCTATTGTGGCGCGCAGAGCGCTTTGGTTGAAATCTTGGTCGGCTGATGCGTCTTCCAAGAACAAGCTACTAAACATTCCTTTCAAGGGGAAAACGCTGTTTGGTCCTGACTTGAAAGAGATTATCTCTGATATCACTGGGGGTAAGGGCCATGCCCTTCCTCAGGATCGGCCTTTCAAGGCAAAAAATAGACCTAATTTTCGTCCCTTTCGTAAAAACGGACCAGCCCAAGGTGCTACGTCCTCTAAGCAAGAGGGTAATACTTCTCAGGCCAAGCCAGCTTGGAGACCAATGCAAGGCTGGAACAAGGGAAAGCAGGCAAAGAAACCTGCCACTGCTACCAAGACAGCATGAAATATCGGCCCCCGATCCGGGACCGGATCTGGTGGGGGGCAGACTCTCTCTCTTCGCTCAGGCTTGGGCAAGAGATGTTCTGGATCCTTGGGCGCTAGAAATAGTCTCCCAGGGTTATCTTCTGGAATTCAAGGGACTTCCCCCAAGGGGAAGGTTCCACAGGTCTCAGTTGTCTTCAGACCACATAAAAAGACAGGCGTTCTTACATTGTGTAGAAGACCTGTTAAAAATGGGAGTGATTCATCCTGTTCCATTGAGAGAACAAGGGATGGGGTTCTACTCCAATCTGTTCATAGTTCCCAAAAAAGAGGGAACGTTCAGACCAATCCTAGATCTCAAGATCTTAAACAAATTTCTCAAGGTCCCATCGTTCAAGATGGAAACCATTCGAACTATCCTTCCTTCCATCCAGGAAGGTCAATTCATGACCACGGTGGATTTAAAGGATGCGTATCTACATATTCCTATCCACAAGGAACATCATCGGTTCCTAAGGTTTGCATTCCTGGACAAACATTACCAGTTCGTGGCGCTTCCTTTCGGATTAGCCACTGCTCCAAGGATTTTCACAAAGGTACTAGGGTCCCTTCTAGCTGTGCTAAGACCAAGGGGCATTGCAGTAGTACCTTACCTGGACGACATTCTGATTCAAGCGTCGTCCCTCCCTCGAGCAAAGGCTCACACGGACATCGTCCTGGCCTTTCTCAGATCGCACGGCTGGAAAGTGAACGTGGAAAAGAGTTCTCTATCCCCGTCAACAAGGGTTCCCTTCTTGGGAACAATTATAGACTCCTCAGAAATGAGGATTTTTCTAACAGAGGCCAGAAAGACAAAACTTCTGGACTCTTGTCGAATACTTCATTCCGTTCCTCTTCCTTCCGTAGCTCAGTGCATGGAAGTGATCGGGTTGATGGTAGCGGCAATGGACATAGTTCCTTTTGCGCGCATTCATCTAAGACCATTACAACTGTGCATGCTCAGTCAGTGGAATGGGGACTATACAGACTTGTCTCCAAAGATACAAGTAAATCAGAGGACCAGAGACTCACTCCGTTGGTGGCTGTCCCTGGACAACCTGTCACGAGGGATGACATTCCGCAGACCAGAGTGGGTCATTGTCACGACCGACGCCAGTCTGATGGGCTGGGGCGCGGTCTGGGGATCCCTGAAAGCTCAGGGTCTTTGGTCTCGGGAAGAATCTCTTCTACCGATAAATATTCTGGAACTGAGAGCGATGTTCAATGCTCTCAAGGCTTGGCCTCAGCTAGCGAGGACCAAGTTCATACGGTTTCAATCATTGCGTACATCAACCATCAGGGGGGAACAAGGAGTTCCCTAGCGATGGAAGAAGTGACCAAGATTATTCTATGGGCGGAGTCTCACTCCTGCCACCTGTCTGCTATCCACATCCCGGGAGTGGAAAATTGGGAAGCGGATTTTCTGAGTCGTCAGACATTGCATCCGGGGGAGTGGGAACTCCATCCGGAAATCTTTGCCCAAGTCACTCAACTATGGGGCATTCCAGACATGGATCTGATGGCCTCTCGTCAGAACTTCAAAGTTCCTTGCTACGGGTCCAGATCCAGGGATCCCAAGGCGGCTCTAGTGGATGCACTAGTAGCACCTTGGACCTTCAAACTAGCTTATGTGTTCCCGCCGTTTCCTCTCATCCCCAGGCTGGTAGCCAGGATCAATCAGGAGAGGGCGTCGGTGATCTTGATAGCTCCTGCGTGGCCACGCAGGACTTGGTATGCAGATCTGGTGAATATGTCATCGGCTCCACCTTGGAAGCTACCTTTGAGACGAGACCTTCTTGTTCAGGGTCCGTTCGAACATCCGAATCTGATTTCACTCCAGCTGACTGCTTGGAGATTGAACGCTTGATTTTATCGAAGCGAGGTTTCTCAGATTCTGTTATCGATACTCTTGTTCAGGCCAGAAAGCCTGTAACTAGAAAGATTTACCACAAAATTTGGAAAAAATATATCTGTTGGTGTGAATCTAAAGGATTCCCTTGGGACAAGGTTAAGATTCCTAGGATTCTATCCTTCCTTCAAGAAGGATTGGAAAAAGGATTATCGGCAAGTTCCCTGAAGGGACAGATTTCTGCCTTGTCGGTGTTACTTCACAAAAAACTGGCAGCTGTGCCAGATGTTCAAGCCTTTGTTCAGGCTCTGGTTAGAATCAAGCCTGTTTACAAACCTTTGACTCCTCCTTGGAGTCTCAATTTAGTTCTTTCAGTTCTTCAGGGGGTTCCGTTTGAACCCTTACATTCCGTTGATATTAAGTTATTATCTTGGAAAGTTTTGTTTTTAGTTGCAATTTCTTCTGCTAGAAGAGTTTCAGAATTATCTGCTCTGCAGTGTTCTCCTCCTTATCTGGTGTTCCATGCAGATAAGGTGGTTTTACGTACTAAACCTGGTTTTCTTCCAAAAGTTGTTTCTAACAAAAACATTAACCAGGAGATTATCGTACCTTCTCTGTGTCCGAAACCAGTTTCAAAGAAGGAACGCTTGTTGCACAATTTGGATGTTGTTCGCGCTCTAAAATTCTATTTAGATGCTACAAAGGATTTTAGACAAACATCTTCCCTGTTTGTTGTTTATTCAGGTAAAAGGAGAGGTCAAAAAGCAACTTCTACCTCTCTCTCTTTTTGGATTAAAAGCATCATCAGATTGGCTTACGAGACTGCCGGACGGCAGCCTCCCGAAAGAATCACGGCTCATTCCACTAGGGCTGTGGCTTCCACATGGGCCTTCAAGAACGAGGCTTCTGTTGATCAGATATGTAGGGCAGCGACTTGGTCTTCACTGCACACTTTTACCAAATTTTACAAGTTTGATACTTTTGCTTCTTCTGAGGCTATTTTTGGGAGAAAGGTTTTGCAAGCCGTGGTGCCTTCCATTTAGGTGACCTGATTTGCTCCCTCCCTTCATCCGTGTCCTAAAGCTTTGGTATTGGTTCCCACAAGTAAGGATGACGCCGTGGACCGGACACACCTATGTTGGAGAAAACAGAATTTATGTTTACCTGATAAATTTCTTTCTCCAACGGTGTGTCCGGTCCACGGCCCGCCCTGGGTTTTTAATCAGGTCTGATAATTTATTTTCTTTAACTACAGTCACCACGGTACCATATGGTTTCTCCTATGCTATTATTCCTCCTTAACGTCGGTCGAATGACTGGGGTAGGCGGAGCCTGGGAGGGATCATGTGACCAGCTTTGCTGGGCTCTTTGCCATTTCCTGTTGGGGAAGAGAATATCCCACAAGTAAGGATGACGCCGTGGACCGGACACACCGTTGGAGAAAGAAATTTATCAGGTAAACATAAATTCTGTTTTTTCCACTTGGCAGTTGCTTAATCTGTTTTCTGACAGTTTCTGTTCTCCCTCACTGCTGTGTGTGAGGGGGAGGGGACGTTTTTTTGGCGCTTTTACTACGCATCAAATATTTCAGTCAGCAACTCATTGTATTCCCTGCATGATCCGGTTCATCTCTACAGAGCTCAGGGGTCTTCAAAACTTATTTTGAGGGAGGTAATTTCTCTCAGCAGAGCTGTGAGAATTATAGTTTGACTGAGATAAAAAACGTTTATTCTGTAATTTGTTTCCTGCTTTCAGAATTTGTTATCTTTGCTAATGGGATTAAACCTTTGCTAAAGTTGTGTTATTTACAAGGATTGAGGCTATAACTGTTTCAATTTATTAATTTTCAACTGTCATAGATCTTCTGTGCTTCTTAAAGGCACAGTACGTTTTAATATTATTCTAATTGAATTGTATTTCCAAGTTATAAGTTTATTTGCTAGTGTGTTAAACATGTCTGATTCAGAGGATGATACCTGTGTCATTTGTTGCAATGCCAAAGTGGAGCCCAATAGAAATTTATGTACTAACTGTATTGATGCTACTTTAAATAAAAGTCAATCTGTACAAATTGAACAAATTTCACCAAACAACGAGGGGAGAGTTATGCCGACTAACTCGCCTCACGTGTCAGTACCTACATCTCCCGCTCAGAGGGAGGTGTGTGATATTGTAGCGCCGAGTACATCTGGGCGGCCATTACAAATCACATTACAGGATATGGCTACTGTTATGACTGAGGTTTTGGCTAAATTACCAGAACTAAGAGGTAAGCGTGATCACTCTGGGGTGAGAACAGAGTGCGCTGATAATATTAGGGCCATGTCAGACACTGCGTCACAGGTGGCAGAACATGAGGACGGAGAACTTCATTCTGTGGGTGACGGTTCTGATCCAAACAGATTGGATTCAGATATTTCAAATTTTAAATTTAAGCTGGAAAACCTCCGTGTATTACTAGGGGAGGTGTTAGCGGCTCTGAATGATTGTAACACAGTTGCAATACCAGAGAAAATGTGTAGGTTGGATAAATATTTTGCGGTACCGACGAGTACTGAGGTTTTTCCTATACCTAAGAGACTTACTGAAATTGTTACTAAGGAGTGGGATAGACCCGGTGTGCCGTTGTCACCCCCTCCGATATTTAGAAAAATGTTTCCAATAGACGCCACCACAAGGGACTTATGGCAAACGGTCCCTAAGGTGGAGGGAGCAGTTTCTACCTTAGCTAAGCGTACCACTATCCCGGTGGAGGATAGCTGTGCTTTTTCAGATCCAATGGATAAAAAATTAGAGGGTTACCTTAAGAAAATGTTTGTTCAACAAGGTTTTATATTGCAACCCCTTGCATGCATTGCGCCGATCACGGCTGCAGCGGCATTCTGGATTGAGTCTCTGGAAGAGAACATTGGTTCAGCTACTCTGGACGACATTACGGACAGGCTTAGAGTCCTTAAACTAGCTAATTCATTCATTTCGGAGGCCGTAGTCCATCTTACTAAACTTACGGCGAAGAATTCAGGATTCGCCATTCAGGCACGCAGGGCGCTGTGGCTAAAATCCTGGTCAGCTGATGTTACTTCTAAGTCTAAATTGCTTAATATACCTTTCAAAGGGCAGACCTTATTCGGGCCCGGGTTGAAAGAGATTATCGCTGACATTACAGGAGGTAAAGGCCATGCCCTGCCTCAGGACAAAGCCAAGACTAGACAGTCTAATTTTCGTTCCTTTCGTAATTTCAAAGCAGGAGCAGCATCAACTTCCTCTGCACCAAAACAGGAAGGAGCTGTTGCTCGCTACAGACAAGGCTGGAAACCTAACCAGTCCTGGAACAAGGGCAAGCAGACTAGGAAACCTGCTGCTGCCCCTAAAACAGCATGAATTGAGGGCCCCCGATCCGGGATCGGATCTAGTGGGGGGCAGACTTTCTCTCTTCGCCCAGGCTTGGGCAAGAGATGTTCAGGATCCCTGGGCGCTAGAGATAATATCTCAGGGATACCTTCTGGACTTCAAATACTCTCCTCCAAGAGAGAGATTTCATCTGTCAAGATTGTCAACAATCCAGACAAAGAAAGAGGCGTTTCTACGCTGCGTACAAGAGCTCTTGTTAATGGGAGTAATCCATCCAATTCCACGATCGGAACAGGGACAGGGGTTTTACTCAAATCTGTTTGTGGTTCCCAAAAAAGAGGGAACTTTCAGACCAATCCTGGACTTAAAGATCCTAAACAAATTCCTAAGAGTTCCATCGTTCAAGATGGAGACTATTCGGACAATTTTACCTATGATCCAAGAGGGTCAGTACATGACCACTGTAGATTTAAAAGATGCTTACCTTCACATACCGATTCACAAAGATCATTATCGGTACCTAAGGTTTGCCTTCCTAGACAGGCATTACCAGTTTGTGGCTCTTCCATTCGGATTGGCTACAGCTCCAAGAATCTTCACAAAGGTTCTGGGTGCTCTTCTGGCGGTTCTAAGACCGCGGGGAATCTCGGTAGCTCCATACCTAGACGACATTCTGATACAAGCTTCAAGCTTTCAAACTGCCAAGTCTCATACAGAGTTAGTGCTGGCATTTCTAAGGTCACATGGATGGAAGGTGAACGAAAAGAAAAGTTCACTCGTTCCACTCACAAGAGTTCCCTTCCTGGGGACTCTTATAGATTCTGTAGAAATGAAGATTTACCTGACAGAGGACAGGCTAACAAGACTTCAAAGTGCTTGCCGCACCCTTCATTCCATTCAACACCCGTCAGTGGCTCAATGCATGGAGGTAATCGGCTTAATGGTAGCGGCAATGGACATAGTACCCTTTGCACGCTTACACCTCAGACCACTGCAACTGTGCATGCTAAGTCAGTGGAATGGGGATTACTCAGACTTATCCCCTTCTCTGAATCTGGATCAAGAGACCAGAAATTCTCTTCTATGGTGGCTTTCTCGGCCACATCTGTCCAGGGGGATGCCATTCAGCAGACCAGACTGGACAATTGTAACAACAGACGCCAGCCTTCTAGGTTGGGGTGCCGTCTGGAATTCTCTGAAGGCTCAGGGACAATGGAGTCAGGAGGAGAGTCTCCTGCCAATAAACATTCTGGAATTGAGAGCAGTTCTCAATGCCCTCCTGGCTTGGCCCCAGTTGACAACTCGGGGGTTCATCAGGTTTCAGTCGGACAACATCACGACTGTAGCTTACATCAACCATCAGGGAGGGACAAGAAGCTCCCTAGCTATGATGGAAGTATCAAAGATAATTCGCTGGGCAGAGTCTCACTCTTGCCACCTGTTGGCAATCCACATCCCGGGAGTGGAGAACTGGGAGGCGGATTTCTTAAGTCGTCAGACTTTTCATCCGGGGGAGTGGGAACTTCATCCGGAGGTCTTTGCCCAAATACTTCGACGTTGGGGCAAACCAGAGATAGATCTCATGGCGTCTCGACAGAACGCCAAGCTTCCTCGTTACGGGTCCAGATCCAGGGATCCAGGAGCAGTCCTGATAGATGCTCTGACAGCACCTTGGGACTTCAGGATGGCTTACGTGTTTCCACCCTTCCCGTTGCTTCCTCGATTGATTGCCAGAATCAAACAAGAGAGAGCATCAGTGATTCTAATAGCACCTGCGTGGCCACGCAGGACTTGGTATGCAGACCTGGTGGACATGTCATCCTGTCCACCTTGGTCTCTACCTCTGAAACAGGACCTTCTGATACAGGGTCCCTTCAAACATCAGAATCTAACTTCTCTGAAGCTGACTGCTTGGAAATTGAACGCTTGATTTTATCAAGACGTGGGTTTTCTGAGTCAGTTATTGATACCTTAATACAGGCTAGGAAACCTGTTACCAGAAAGATTTACCATAAGATATGGCGTAAATACCTATATTGGTGTGAATCCAAAGGTTACTCTTGGAGTAAGGTTAGGATTCCTAGGATATTGTCTTTTCTACAAGAAGGTTTAGAAAAGGGTTTATCTGCTAGTTCATTAAAGGGACAGATCTCAGCTCTGTCCATTCTGTTACACAAACGTCTGTCAGAAGTTCCTGACGTCCAGGCTTTTTGTCAGGCTTTGGCCAGGATTAAGCCTGTGTTTAAAACTGTTGCTCCACCATGGAGTTTAAACCTTGTTCTTAATGTTTTACAGGGCGTTCCGTTTGAACCCCTTCATTCCATTGATATAAAGTTGTTATCTTGGAAAGTTCTATTTTTAATGGCTATTTCCTCGGCTCGAAGAGTCTCTGAATTATCAGCCTTACATTGTGATTCTCCTTATTTGATTTTTCATTCGGATAAGGTAGTCCTGCGTACTAAACCTGGGTTCTTACCTAAGGTAGTTACTAACAGGAATATCAATCAAGAGATTGTTGTTCCTTCTTTATGCCCAAATCCTTCTTCAAAGAAGGAACGTCTACTGCACAACCTGGATGTAGTCCGTGCTCTAAAATTTTACTTACAGGCAACTAAGGAATTTCGACAAACGTCTTCTCTGTTTGTCATTTACTCTGGGCAGAGGAGAGGTCAAAAAGCTTCCGCTACCTCTCTTTCTTTTTGGCTTCGTAGCATTATTCGTTTAGCTTATGAGACTGCTGGACAGCAGCCTCCTGAAAGAATTACAGCTCATTCTACTAGAGCTGTGGCTTCCACTTGGGCCTTCAAGAATGAGGCCTCTGTTGAACAGATTTGCAAGGCTGCAACTTGGTCTTCGCTTCATACTTTTTCCAAATTTTACAAATTTGACACTTTTGCTTCATCGGAGGCTATTTTTGGGAGAAAGGTTCTTCAGGCAGTGGTTCCTTCTGTATAAAGAGCCTGCCTATCCCTCCCGTCATCCGTGTACTTTTGCTTTGGTATTGGTATCCCAGAAGTAATGATGACCCGTGGACTGATCACACTTAACAGAAGAAAACATAATTTATGCTTACCTGATAAATTCCTTTCTTCTGTAGTGTGATCAGTCCACGGCCCGCCCTGTTTTTAAGGCAGGTAAATATTTTTTAATTTATACTCCAGTCACCACTTCACCCTTGGCTTTTCCTTTCTCGTTGGTCCTTGGTCGAATGACTGGGAGTGACGTAGAGGGGAGGAGCTATATGCAGCTCTGCTGGGTGAATCCTCTTGCACTTCCTGTTGGGGAGGAGTAATATCCCAGAAGTAATGATGACCCGTGGACTGATCACACTACAGAAGAAAGGAATTTATCAGGTAAGCATAAATTATGTTTTTTTTTAAATTAAAATTTACAGGCAATATTATGTTATATAAAGCTAGCACTAATATGTTATATAATTCTGCACTATGTGCAGAATTATATAAGATTATGTTCTAGGTTTACTGGCCCTTTAAGCTCCTAGCTGATGCCTATGCGTCCATGTCTCCAGGGCTAGTGACGTGACGTCACCAGCATCCCCGGATTCCCCAGGCGAATCTAAGTTTGTAGGAAACTCACTGTCCCTAATTAGAATAGGTAATTGACAAATTTATACCACATAATTTGTGCAATTAAGTAGACCATAGAAACCGAGTTGTATACTCATTAGGTTCAAAAATATTTTGTCCTCGGAAGTCTGATCCTAAGGGAGCATTCCACTTTGCTTGTCTACTAATCTGCTCCTCCGGTGGAAAATTTCACTGCAGCTCTGCACTTCTCATGAGCTTTGACCATTTTGGCATATAGCACTCCAGCTAGTATCAGCGGCATCCACCGTCTCTCTCTCTCTCCCCTCCATCGGATCTCCTGGCACCTTACTATGATGTCATTCAGGAATGTGCTGGTGTTCTATCGAGAACTCCAATTCATCTAAAACTCCAATCTGACGTCCCTTCCGGTGATTTCATACATCTGAATGCTTCGAGTCTCAGTGAGTGACAGGATTCGCAACCAATCAGGTGGGCACTGTGCTTGCCTATCTTCACTATCTATTTTGTCTCCGTCTGGGGGGTCTACTTGGTTTACTTGGGGTGTATGCCAGAGGATTGGCGGTGCGCCCCCCCAAGACAGACAAAACAGTGAAAATAGAAGAGTCACCGGAAGTGATGTCAGATTGGAGTTTTCGAGGAATTGGCGTTCTCGACAGAACACCGGTTAAATTAATCGGTCCTCCAGTATTTTACTGATGTGCCAACAGCGTTAGTGAAGTTAGAACAGTGCTCTACTCCATGGCGGCTCAATAGGAAGTAATCAAAGGTCGAGGAGCACTGTAAATGAAAACTTCACTTTAATTTAAGACACATTAAAATAAGTTACCAAACAACAACCAGGGTGTATTTCATCATGACATCAGTCCAAACAGCTGACGCGTTTTGGCTTACACCATAATTATAACTGTCTGATGCTAGCCACTTGGGAGAGTAAGGGGGCGCACGATGAGGGGCTACCCTTGTGGGGGTAAGGTAAGGAGGCACACGATGAGCTCCGAAAGTGCGGCATCTATCATATGTTAGCTGTTTTGCTGTGCAAATCAGCATCGGTTTATTTGTGAACTAACATGTGAGATTCAAATGAAACTATTGGCTCCTTTTTTCCAAACAGAAATTATGTTGGAAGCTCATTTGAGAGCAGAATGGTCTCCCTCTGGTCATGGATGCCGCCATGTTGAACTCTACATTGAACTTTACATTGATAAGTTTGCAGCAACTATCCTTCTGATACCTGCAGTGAAACCTAGCTCCCAAAATCGTGGCACCCATAATTAGAGGGTGGTGCTTGTATTTAGTATATAAAGGGACATGAAATCCAAAAAAATGTCCTTGATGATTTAGATAGAACATAGAATTTTAAACAACTTTCTAATTTAGTTATCAATTTTGTTTTTGTTTTCTTAGTAACTTTAGTTGAAAAACGGGGAGATAAAATCAGGAGCGTGTCTAGAGTACTATGTGGCAGCAGTTTTGCATAAATGTTATCCATTTGCAAGAGCACCAGATAACAGCACTATTTCCTGGCATGTGATTCAGACACATACCTAGGTATCTCTGTAACAAAGAATATCATGGGAACTAAGCGAATTGGATAATATAAGTAAAATGGAAAATTTAAAAATTGTTTGCTCTGTCTGAAACACATTTTATGGGTTTCATGTCCCTTTAATGTCTCTTTAAAAACAATATTGTATTTATTAATTCATGGTACACTCTAGCTCTCTCTCTTGATTGTGTAGGGGTCTAATTCATAGTGGAACTGTGACAGCTTTTCCATTTTAAAGGGACAGTCAACTCAAATTTTATTATTGTTTAAAAAGATAGACAATCCCTTTATTATCCATTCCCCAGTTTTGCACAGAAAACAGTTATATTAATATACTTTTTACCTCTGTGATTACCTTGTTTCTAAGAATCTTCTGACGGCCCCCTGATCACATGACTTTATCTATTGACTTGCATTTAAGCCAATTAGTGCTGTGTTGTTAGAATCCATGGGCGTCAGCACAATGTTATCTATATGGCTCACATGAACTAGCTTCCCCTGATGTGAAAAGCAAATACAAAAACATGTGATCATGGGTCTGTCTTTAGGGACTTAGAAACAGACAGAAATTTAGAGGTTTAAAGGTTATAAAGTATATTAATATAACAATGTTGGTTGTGCAAAGGCATTATCTATCTTTTTAAACAATAACAATTTTTGTGTTGACCGTCCCTTTAATTTATTTATTGATGTGAGCATTCTTAGTGATAGGCTTCTAGAGAACATTTATTATGATGTTCTGAGTTGACATTGTCGGAGCTTTAATTTTCATAGTGTTATTATTACTTTATATAAAAAGGTAAAGAGAGAATCTCTAAATATGTTGTATCATGCAGAGATCTCTGGGTTACTCTAATGATTTTGGAATGATTAGAAATTTGAGTTTTTGTTGCAAACAGTTTATGTTCATTATTACTATTTACTGCAAGTTTAGATAAAGGTTAGGCAGAGACAAAAATTCTGAAAATGAGTTGACACTGCTCTTTGGAAGCAGAGTTTTGGTTAGTTGGGAATGTAACAATTGCTATGATTGGGTATTTTATTTATACTCATGTTCTTCATACATTTTAAAGATGGTGCAAAGTTGCAATAAATTGTTACCTTTTAATTTTAAATGAGTAATTGTTAATAAATAACATCGGTATAGAATCCTAAGTTTTGGTGTGAGTTGATACTAAATATAGAACCATATAGAACAGGGTATACGTATACTAGTCTGTGATTGGCTGATGTCTGTCACATGATACAGGGGGCCAGACAATGGGAGAGAAAATAAATTTGTCAGAAAAAAAATCTGCTGGTTATTTGAAATTCAGAGTAGGTGTTAAAACATTGTGTTTTTATTATGCACTTGTTAATTATGCAATTCCACTGCATTGAGTGGTCCTTTAAATTACTGTTCTAAAAATTCTTAGTATGATTTGTGTGGGTATTTCAAAGAAAAAAAAAAAACAGAGAGGGCAGGATATACTAAAAATTTGGCAGACATGAATCCCAGCTTGGGAAGCTGTCTGCCCATTTTTGCGGCCAACAGACATACAGTTAAGTTACCATTGTACAAGTATTTCCTTGTGCAGTACCGCCCTCTAATCTATCAATCATCCGGAAGTACTAGATGATTTATCTCTGCCACCTCTGGTTCTTAAAAGGGAGATTAAGCACAAAAATCTTCTTTCATGATTCAGAGAGAGAATAAAAATGTAATGATCAATTTTGCCTTGTTCTCTTGTTATTCTTTATTGAAGAGATATCTAGATAAATAGCATGCCCATGTCTGGAGCACTACATGACGGGAAATAGTGCTGCCATCTACTGATCTTGCTAATGAATAACCTTGTTGCAAAACTGCTTCCATATTGTACTGCAGGCACATGCACACTCCTGAACTTACTTTTCAACAAAGGATAACGGGAAAATGCAGAAAATGTGATAATAGAAGTAAACTGAAAAGTTGTTTAAAGCTGTATGTTCTATCTGATTGTGTTTTGTATGTCCCTTTAACTTGCTGTAAATGGGCTCCCTTGAGTGAGCCTGCACCCCAAGCTTCCACTGCTTCTGTAATGGCAATGAGTGTAAATCCATTGAGTGTAAATGACTAAAATCCATTTCAGCACAGAGGTCTGTAAAGGCTCAACGATGAAGCGGGTAAATGTGCTTCTGCCCTTATTAGTGTGTGGTCTTAGTATTGGGGATATTTGCTTGTAAGGGAATTAAAAAGGATGGATGAAATAATTATGCTACGTTAGTAGTTCCCCAGTGTACAGACCTGCACCAGGATTAATGGGCTGCATGCAGAGGATATATGTGCAACCTTTATATCAGTATGTGAGCAGTTTACAAACCTGAACTGGGTAAAATATAAAAACAGTACATGATTACCGTGTGTAGTAAATACTCTGAACATAGATTCCTGCACTTCAGCAGTAATAGTGTTAATATGTGACTGTGTGTGAGTAGATCTGCCTCCCTCCCCCCCCCCCCCCCCCCCCCCCCTGTGTGTGCGTGGGGAGGAGCTGGATGTCTCATTACATCCATTCATTTGGGTACAGGCAGCATCACTCTGTGCTATCCCAATATCCAGGCTCACACTGATCCATCAGTCCTCACTCTAATGCCCATCACAACTTCCTAGGGGGGCTTCCTCGCCCCCTTACACACACCTCCGCTTCATTGCCATGGAAGTCATAGAGGATCTGTGCTGGGCTGGAGAGTGCACAAATAGGATGGGGAAAGGGATCAGACTGAGTAGCAGGACCCCAGCCTGATGTGACACTGCAAGGTCATAGGGACCACCAAGACAAGCCAGGTATGGCAAGGACAGATATGCTATTGTACTGATAGGTTTGACAACAGGAATGCTTGGGAGGGGTTGATAAAGGGTTAAATATCTTAATCATATTGTTATTTTCCATCAGCCAGAAGAAAAACAAGCTGCCAACACCATCCCCCTCCTCTCACTATTACCCTTGTATTTTAATTTATATTATGGCAAATACAAACATACTGTAAATATTTAGTGCTAATGCTGCAGAGGATAGTGTGATTATGTACTGTATGTATGTATGTAACCTGTGTGTAGCTGTGTTTATCAGTGTCTGCTTGTGTATAAGCCCTCAATCCCACCCTTGCTCTGTAGCTGTCCAGTGTGGGGGGTGCTGCTTCAGTGAGCTGGTTTGGTTTGTGGATATTAGGGGAAATGAATGACATAGGCAGATTAGAACAATGTTTTTAAACATTTAGCACAACTGGTTTTATGCCAAACATGTCTATTACCAGGGATACCATTTTTTTTTAAGCTTTTAAGATTAATCAACTGATTGTTTATGAGATTTCACTAACAGCTCAGTGACTCTTGGCTTGTCAGCAGTGGCATATGTGTGTATCACTTGTGGGGGTGGTTACTTAATTAATAGTCTAGGAAGTGAGGTGTTTAGACAAGAGGAAGCAACTCTGGAGTATTTTCAGTACATTAAAAGGACAGTTTACCCAAAAATAACTCACCTTTAATTTGTTCCCAATTATCAATTTTACCTTCTGGCGTATATTAAATTAACAAGTAGCTCCTTTACCCTTATTTCAGCATTTTAAATAGCTGATTTAGCCTGTGGTATTCACGCCTATACTGAACGTTTCTGGTCTTAAAGGGACACAAAACCCACATTTCTTTCATGTAATTAGCAAGAGTCCATGAGCTAGTGACGTATGGGATATACATTCCTACCAGGAGGGGCAAAGTTTCCCAAACCTCAAAATGCCTATAAATACACCCCTCACCACACCCACAAATCAGTTTTTACAAACTTTGCCTCCTATGGAGGTGGTGAAGTAAGTTTGTGCTAGATTCTACGTTGATATGCGCTCCGCAGGAGGTTGGAGCCCGGTTTTCCTCTCAGCGTGCAGTGAATGTCAGAGGGATGTGAGGAGAGTATTGCCTATTTGAATTTAATGATCTCCTTCTACGGGGTCTATTTCATAGGTTCTCTGTTATCGGTCGTAGAGATTCATCTCTTACCTCCCTTTTCAGATCGACGATATACTCTTATTTATATACCATTACCTCTGCTGATTTTCGTTTCAGTACTGGTTTGGCTTTCTACAACATGTAGATGAGTGTCCTGGGTAAGTACTTCAGGCAGCTGTTTCAGTTTGATTCTTCTGCTTATAATTTCAGTTTTTTTCATTATAAGTTTTAAACTTTGTTTTGGGTGTGGATTATTTTCAGCGGAATTGGCTGTTTTTATTTTATCCCTCCCTCTCTAGTGACTCTTGCGTGGAAGATCCACATCTTGGGTAGTCATTATCCCATACGTCACTAGCTCATGGACTCTTGCTAATTACATGAAAGAAAACATAATTTATGTAAGAACTTACCTGATAAATTCATTTCTTTCATATTAGCAAGAGTCCATGAGGCCCATCCTTTTTTTGTGGTGGTTATGATTTTTTTGTATAAAGCACAATTATTCCAATTCCTTATATTTATGCTTCGCACTTTTTTCTTATCACCCCACTTCTTGGCTATTCGTTAAACTGATTTGTGGGTGTGGTGAGGGGTGTATTTATAGGCATTTTGAGGTTTGGGAAACTTTGCCCCTCCTAGTAGGAATGTATATCCCATACGTCATTAGCTCATGGACTCTTGCTAATATGAAAGAAATGAATTTATCAGGTAAGTTCTTACATAAATTATATATTTTTTTCTTTCATGTTTCAGATAAAGCATGCATACCATCTTTATTTGAAAAAGCAGGAATGTAAGTTTAGGGTCTGGCCCAGTTTTGGTTCAGTATCTGGGTAGTGCTTGCTGATTGGTGGCTACATTTAGTCACCTATCAGCAAGTGCTACCCAGATGCTGAACCAAAACTGGGCCTTTAAATTCCTGCTTTTAAAATCAAAGATAGCAAGAGAATGAAGAAAAAGGTATAATAGGAGTAAATTAGAAAGTTGCTTAAAATTACATGCTCTGTCTGAATCATGAAAGGAAAAATGGGTTTTGTGTCCCTTTAAGACCAGGCTATATAAACACAGCCAGCAGAAGAAATTACACTCCTTGTGGGTTGTAGAAGAGAGAACTAATAATTGTTCTAAGTATTGGTCTTTGGTTTACAGATATAAGATAAGGAAGCAAGTGTGTGTGTAGACAAAGTGATAACATAATGAGATCTCATTCTACCTGCAGCCCAACCTATTTCCATAGACTGTAGTTTTAAAGCACAAAACCAGCAATTTCAGATACACAAATAAACATGAAAATGCAATTTCTTATAAGTCTATACTCTGCAGCTGCTATAACAAGTAATTGGAAATGCATTAAGGCAAAAGCAATTTTACAGTGTACTGTCCCTTTAACATAACTGGTTTTATGCCAAAAATGTCTATTACCAGGAATAAAATATTTTAAAGTTTTTAAGATTAAGCAACAGGGACATTGTAGTCAAAATTTAAATGCACATAGGTTAAATACATCTTTGAATAGAAACATATTTACAATACACATATATTGCCAAAAGTGCTTCTAGTCAAAGTGATCAATGTTTTAGCGCATGTACATTATCATGTGAAGCATAGGTAGATCTTCTTTGTGCACAAGCATTTTAAATACTGCACCTGCTCAGACAGCCAGTGGTGCTTATATTACGTCAACAATAATGTAAATTGAGTCATTACCAGATGATACAAGCACGTTGGGCTCTCTGAGTAGAGCTGGGTTTAAAATGCTTGTGCATGGAGGCATTTTATATGCTTCTATTGAAAAGTGGAATGTACCTGTGTGCATTCCAATTTTGCCTGTAATGTCCCTTTAATGAGATTTCACTAACCGCTCAGTGACTCTTGTCAGCAGTGACATTTGTGTGTATCACTCGTGTGGGTGGTTACTGAGCTAATAGTAATATGAGGAAACAACTGGATTATTTTCAGTACGTTGGATTGTTGCTGGGCAGATGTGACACTTGGTACTTCTCTTACCAGACAAGACCCAACAGCCACATTATTGCCAATTTAGCATTTAGTATCTGTAGTTCACTTTATCTGAATATTGAGTAATTATTCTCTTATCTTATGCTTAAAGGGATAGTAAACCCCAATATTTTCTTTTATGATTCAGATAGAACATATAATTTTAAACAACTTTCCAATTTAATTCTATTATCAAATTTTCTTCATTCTCTTGTTATCCATTGCTGAAGGGACAGCATTGCACTACTGACAGGTAGCTGAAAATATCTATTTATCCAATCACAAGAGACAAATGTGTGCAGGCACCAATTAGCAGCAGCTCCCACTAGTGTATGATATGTGCATATTCATTTTTTAACAAGGGATACTAATAGAACGAAGCACATTTGAAAATAGAAGTGAATATAAAAGTGTCTTAAAATGACACACTCTATCTGAATCATGTAAGTATAAATATGACTTTCCTATCCCTTTAAACGGATATAAAACCCAATTTTTTTCTTCATTCTCTTGGTATCTTTATTTGAAAAGCATGAATGTAAGCTTAGGAGCCGGCCCATTTTAGGTTCAGCACCCACCAATCAGCAAGCGCTACCCAGGTGCTTAACCAAAAATTGCCCTGCTTTTCAAAAAAAGAAACCAAGAGAATGAAGAAAATTGTTAATAGGAGTAAATTAGAAAGATGCTTAAAATTGCATGTGCTTGAAAGAAAAAAAAGTTTTTCATATCCCTTTTAAGTACTGCAAGTTCTTCTGAAAGGATCACTACCTCATACAGTCTATTTATTTTTACCTTTCTTTCCTTCATGCTTCTGACATTGTGTAGTGTGTATTTTCCAAACCTCAAACCAGCAGTTCTCTACCTAAGATTTGCAGCATAACCCCCATCAAATTGCTTCCCCTCATTTTGTTCTGCACATTACTACTATTTTATAACCTCTACAAAAATGCTACCCTTCATACACCTACCACAAAGTTACCATTCCCCCTGACTAATGATGATTGTTATTATCATCTCATATCCTTCCTATCCTCTGTGTGACACACTGTTTGGAGTCTCAAATATCTTCTCTTCAGATCAAATATAATTATGTGTATGCAATAAGATAATTTAAAATGAATACACTGTAAAACAAAAAGACCAAATAGATTTGCTATTAAAATATTGATCCAATGACTAATTAGGTATATTTCATTGTTTTTTTAGTTATATTAAAACATGAGAGAGAGAAAAAATGTGTGTGTATACGTAGTAAGGAAAGAAAAGTTAATAGTTCACTCAATGTTAAGACAAAAAAATGCTTGACTACTGCAATTTATCACTCATCTGGGACTAGTGGAAATGTCCTTTTTTCATTACTTCACTTACTGTGATGTCACCAAGTTATTGCACACTTTACCATTTTGTTTTGGAGTCAGCAGGTCTGTTTCTACCTATCTTTTGTGCTACTCCGCTCTGCATACATTGCCTTATGTCTGTTTCCCGGAGGAATTGTGTAACAAGACGTGCACACACATTGTTGCCTTTTGTACCAGATCTTCCCCTCACTGTGGGGACCTGTTTAGCCTCCCCTTCACACAGTGGGGACCTATTTAGTCTTCTCCTACACACAGTGCTGGAAATCTTGCACATAACCCTACATCACAGAGCCTGTCTTGCACCTGGTACACCATGCTGTCCCTTTCAGCATCACACCTACGCAATATATTTTCTCTTAAAAATAGCTGGTTTGAACATTGTGTTCCAGGTATATGGACCTGTATGTTTATATGGTATAGTGCAAATGACTCAGTACTGGGAACAGGCAACGGGACAGTAATTATTACTGGTTATCATTTGGTAGATTTGATCTGTACTTACATGAATGCTCTATGCAATATGAAGTGGGAAATGTGCTGTAGATATCAGGAGTAGAGGGTAATGATAACTTGGTTGTTAATGTGCCAGTGAGAAGGGGTACATTGTTTGCATTTATTATAGTGATGAATAGTATTATTATGAGAGAGAGAATTAAAAGAGAAGAATTTATAAAGATGTTTGAGAATAAGTATAGCCTGAAACATCAAATAATACTGTGAATGCTGCATTTAGAATTGGAAACTGAGTTTTTCAACATTAACCTGAAAATACAGAGATATTTTTAGTTTTTCTTCCAAAAGTTAGAAAGAAGTATAAAGGTGTCATGGGTAATACACTGTAAAGTTAAAGGGACCTTCTAATGCAAATAATGTCTTGCACTAAATGTTTCCAGCATGTAATTTGTTAAATTAATGACCATAGCTGACTTTCTGTTAAACTGCTTCTGAGCGTAAAGCAGCCAGTGGGTGGCGGCTGCATGCGTCTGCTACTCTTAATTGTCTTACTGGTCATATCCTAATGATTTAGAGCATTCCGTTTTTTACTTTAGAATCTTGCTTTTAAAAAAGGGACATGAAACGCAAACTGAAACTTTCATTGTTCAGATTGAGCATGCAGTTTTAAGATGCTTTCCAGTTTACTTCTGTTATCAAATTGACTTTGTTCTTTTGGTATCCTTTGTTGAAAAGCATGCCTAGATAGGCTCATGAGCAGCAATACACCACTAGAAGCTAGCTAATGATTGGCAATGGCAGGGGCTAAACGCATAGTTAATAATTAGTTATATGCAACAATGCAATAATCAAACTATCACATTAGAGCTTTTTTTTTTTTTCTGTCCTTTTAGGTACAATGGTTAGAGAGTAAAGTGCTTTGGTTATTACTTAATAAATAGAAGGTGTTGTCTGTATTTGCTCAGTGTTTTGTCCCAAGACCGGGTAAACAAAATTAATGTGGCCAGCTCACGTGTGCTGTGTTTGTCAACAACAGTTATAGGAAACATTAACTATATTTATTCCTCTCACAAAGAGAGATAACATTGTACTTATTATTCTGAAAAGAGGCAGGTGCTGTGTTTCCTACTTTGTGTACAAGTGAGTGCTGTGTTCGCTACCCTAGGACATGAGTACTTATAGTCTTTCACCCTAGAACTCTGAGCATATTGTTTCCTAGTCTGAGAAGAATGATGAACTCTGTCTCTCACTCCAAGTATTACTCAGGTCTTAATCAAATCCTGCATTTATTATAAGCAGTTTGTTATGTAAAAAATAGCAAGTGTTGGCTTTATTATATGCAGAACGTCTGCTGTGACAGTACAGCTGGGCGTCTCCTGTACAGATTTTTGGAGTGGGTCCCAGATGTGACTGTGTATCTGGGAACGGTTTGCTTGTGGTTTTGTCCCTTTAGTGTATAAGACACGTGGCTTGTCTGCTGTTTTGGTGGCAGTGGGAGAGTTCATAGTTCCTGTGTTCCACACTTACACCATCTGCTGATAATTTTTTTGGCAAATATACAAAAATTGTGCTCACATTCTATTCCCATTAAATTCCACTCTGTCTATATTTTTGCAATTGTAACTGACTCATTAATTGCTTTTATATAAATATTCACTTAATAGGTCTCTTCTTCCTTTCTCTCTGTTCTCATGTTTATAGCTCTGTCCTACTTTTCTTTTTAACCATCTCACATTTTTATTCCTTTTCTTTTATCCCCCTTTTTTATCTGGTTTGTTCTCAATACTGTGCAACTATTACAGAGCTATCTAGTGGGTGGTAACATTAATAATTTGGGGTTTCCCTGGGTGAATCCCTATTCCTTTAGTGGGAAGTTATTCATATCTGAGATCATTTCTCCAACATAGGTGTGTCCGGTCCACGGCGTCATCCTTACTTGTGGGATATTCTCTTCCCCAACAGGAAATGGCAAAGAGCCCAGCAAAGCTGGTCACATGATCCCTCCTAGGCTCCGCCTACCCCAGTCATTCTCTTTGCCGTTGTACAGGCAACATCTCCACGGAGATGGCTTAGAGTTTTTTAGTGTTTAACTGTAGTTTTTCATTATTCAATCAAGAGTTTGTTATTTTCAAATAGTGCTGGTACGTACTATTTACTCAGAAACAGAAAAGAGATGAAGAATTCTGTTTGTATGAGGAAAATGATTTTAGCAACCGTAACTAAAATCCATGGCTGTTCCACACAGGACTGTTGAGAGCATTAACTTCAGTTGGGGGAACAGTTTGCAGTCTTTGCTGCTTGAGGTATGACACATTCTAACAAGACGATGTAATGCTGGAAGCTGTCATTTTCCCTATGGGATCCGGTAAGCCATGTTTTTTACGATTGTAAATAAGGGCTTCACAAGGGCTTATTTAGACTGTAGACATTTTTTGGGCTAAATCGATTGATATTAACACTTATTTAGCCTTGAGGAATCATTTATTCTGGGTATTTTGATATAATAATATCGGCAGGCACTGTTTTAGACACCTTATTCTTTAGGGGCTTTCCCAAAGCATAGGCAGAGTCTCATTTTCGCGCCGGTGTTGCGCACTTGTTTTTGAGAGGCATGGCATGCAGTCGCATGTGAGAGGAGCTCTGATACTTATAAAAGACTTCTGAAGGCATCATTTGGTATCGTATTCCCCTTGGGTTTGGTTGGGTCTCAGCAAAGCAGATACCAGGGACTGTAAAGGGGTTAAAGCTTAAAACGGCTCCGGTTCCGTTATTTTAAGGGTTAAAGCTTCCAAATTTGGTGTGCAATATTTTCAAGGCTTTAAGACACTGTGGTGAAAGTTTGGTGAATTTTGAACAATTCCTTCATGTTTTTTCGCAATTGCAGTAATAAAGTGTGTTCAGTTTAAAATTTAAAGTGACAGTAACGGTTTTATTTCAAAACGTTTTTTGTACTTTCTTATCAAGTTTATGCCTGTTTAACATGTCTGAACTACCAGATAGACTGTGTTCTGAATGTGGGGAAGCCAGAATTCCTATTCATTTAAATAAATGTGATTTATGTGATAATGACAATGATGCCCAAGATGATTCCTCAAGTGAGGGGAGTAAGCATGGTACTGCATCATTCCCTCCTTCGTCTACACGAGTCTTGCCCACTCAGGAGGCCCCTAGTACATCTAGCGCGCCAATACTCCTTACTATGCAACAATTAACGGCTGTAATGGATAATTCTGTCAAAAACATTTTAGCCAAAATGAACCCTGTTCAGCGTAAGCGTGGATGCTCTGTTTTAGTTACTGAAGAGCATGACGACGCTGATATTAATATCTCTGAAGGGCCCCTAACCCAATCTGAGGGGGCCAGGGAGGTTTTGTCTGAGGGAGAAATTACTGATTTAGGGAATATTTCTCAGCAGGCTGAATCTGATGGGATTACTTTTAAATTTAAATTGGAACATCTCCGCATTTTGCTTAAGGAGGTATTATCCACTCTGGATGATTGTGAAAATTTGGTCATCCCAGAGAAACTATGTAAAATGGACAAGTTCCTAGAGGTGCCGGGGCTCCCAGAAGCTTTTCCTATACCCAAGCGGGTGGCGGACATTGTTAATAAAGAATGGGAAAGGCCCGGTATTCCTTTCGTCCCTCCCCCCATATTTAAAAAATTGTTTCCTATGGTCGACCCCAGAAAGGACTTATGGCAGTCAGTCCCCAAGGTCGAGGGAGCGGTTTCTACTTTAAACAAACGCACCACTATTCCCATAGAGGATAGTTGTGCTTTCAAAGATCCTATGGATAAAAAATTAGAAGGTTTGCTTAAAAAGATGTTTGTTCAGCAGGGTTACCTTCTACAACCCATTTCATGCATTGTCCCTGTCACTACAGCCGCATATTTCTGGTTTGATGAACTGATTAAGGTGCTCGATAGTGACTCGCCTCCTTATGAGGAGATTATGGACAGAGTCAATGCTCTCAAATTGGCTAATTCTTTCACTCTTGACGCCTCTTTGCAATTGGCTAAGTTAGCGGCTAAGAATTCTGGGTTTGCTATTGTGGCGCGCAGAGCGCTTTGGTTGAAATCTTGGTCGGCTGATGCGTCTTCCAAGAACAAGCTACTAAACATTCCTTTCAAGGGGAAAACGCTGTTTGGTCCTGACTTGAAAGAGATTATCTCTGATATCACTGGGGGTAAGGGCCATGCCCTTCCTCAGGATCGGCCTTTCAAGGCAAAAAATAGACCTAATTTTCGTCCCTTTCGTAAAAACGGACCAGCCCATGGTGCTACGTCCTCTAAGCAAGAAGGTAATACTTCTCAGGCCAAGCCAGCTTGGAGACCAATGCAAGGCTGGAACAAGGGAAAGCAGGCAAAGAAACCTGCCACTGCTACCAAGACAGCATGAAATATCGGCCCCCGATCCGGGACCGGATCTGGTGGGGGGCAGACTCTCTCTCTTCGCTCAGGCTTGGGCAAGAGATGTTCTGGATCCTTGGGCGCTAGAAATAGTCTCCCAGGGTTATCTTCTGGAATTCAAGGGACTTCCCCCAAGGGGAAGGTTCCACAGGTCTCAGTTGTCTTCAGACCACATAAAAAGACAGGCGTTCTTACTTTGCGTAGAAGACCTGTTAAAAATGGGAGTGATTCATCCTGTTCCATTGAGAGAACAAGGGATGGGGTTCTACTCCAATCTGTTCATAGTTCCCAAAAAAGAGGGAACATTCAGACCAATCCTAGATCTCAAGATCTTAAACAAATTTCTCAAGGTCCCATCTTTCAAGATGGAAACCATTCGAACTATCCTTCCTTCCATCCAGGAAGGTCAATTCATGACCACGGTGGATTTAAAGGATGCGTATCTACATATTCCTATCCACAAGGAACATCATCGGTTCCTAAGGTTTGCATTCCTGGACAAACATTACCAGTTCGTGGCGCTTCCTTTCGGATTAGCCACTGCTCCAAGGATTTTCACAAAGGTACTAGGGTCCCTTCTAGCTGTGCTAAGACCAAGGGGCATTGCAGTAGTACCTTACCTGGACGACATTCTGATTCAAGCGTCGTCCCTCCCTCGAGCAAAGGCTCACACGGACATCGTCCTGGCCTTTCTCAGATCGCACGGCTGGAAAGTGAACGTGGAAAAGAGTTCTCTATCCCCGTCAACAAGGGTTCCCTTCTTGGGAACAATTATAGACTCCTCAGAAATGAGGATTTTTCTAACAGAGGCCAGAAAGACAAAGCTCCTGGACTCTTGTCGAATACTTCATTCCGTTCCTCTTCCTTCCGTAGCTCAGTGCATGGAAGTGATCGGGTTGATGGTAGCGGCAATGGACATAGTTCCTTTTGCGCGCATTCATCTAAGACCGTTACAACTGTGCATGCTCAGTCAGTGGAATGGGGACTATACAGACTTGTCTCCAAAGATACAAGTAAATCAGAGGACCAGAGACTCACTCCGTTGGTGGCTGTCCCTGGACAACCTGTCACGAGGGATGACATTCCACAGACCAGAGTGGGTCATTGTCACGACCGACGCCAGTCTGATGGGCTGGGGCGCGGTCTGGGGATCCCTGAAAGCTCAGGGTCTTTGGTCTCGGGAAGAATCTCTTCTACCGATAAATATTCTGGAACTAAGAGCGATATTCAATGCTCTCAAGGCTTGGCCTCAGCTAGCGAGGTCCAAGTTCATACGGTTTCAATCAGACAACATGACGACTGTTGCGTACATCAACCATCAGGGGGGAACAAGGAGTTCCCTAGCGATGGAAGAAGTGACCAAGATCATTCTATGGGCGGAGTCTCACTCCTGCCACCTGTCTGCTATCCACATCCCGGGAGTGGAAAATTGGGAAGCGGATTTTCTGAGTCGTCAGACATTGCATCCGGGGGAGTGGGAACTCCATCCGGAAATCTTTGCCCAAGTCACTCAACTTTGGGGCATTCCAGACATGGATCTGATGGCCTCTCGTCAGAACTTCAAAGTTCCTTGCTACGGGTCCAGATCCAGGGATCCCAAGGCGGCTCTAGTGGATGCACTAGTAGCACCTTGGACCTTCAAACTAGCTTATGTGTTCCCGCCGTTTCCTCTCATCCCCAGGCTGGTAGCCAGGATCAATCAGGAGAGGGCGTCGGTGATCTTGATAGCTCCTGCGTGGCCACGCAGGACTTGGTATGCAGATCTGGTGAATATGTCATCGGCTCCACCTTGGAAGCTACCTTTGAGACGAGACCTTCTTGTTCAGGGTCCGTTCGAACATCCGAATCTGGTTTCACTCCAGCTGACTGCTTGGAGATTGAACGCTTGATTTTATCGAAGCGAGGTTTCTCAGATTCTGTTATCGATACTCTTGTTCAGGCCAGAAAGCCTGTAACTAGAAAGATTTACCACAAAATTTGGAAAAAATATATCTGTTGGTGTGAATCTAAAGGATTCCCTTGGGACAAGGTTAAGATTCCTAGGATTCTATCCTTCCTTCAAGAAGGATTGGAAAAAGGATTATCGGCAAGTTCCCTGAAGGGACAGATTTCTGCCTTGTCGGTGTTACTTCACAAAAAACTGGCAGCTGTGCCAGATGTTCAAGCCTTTGTTCAGGCTCTGGTTAGAATCAAGCCTGTTTACAAACCTTTGACTCCTCCTTGGAGTCTCAATTTAGTTCTTTCAGTTCTTCAGGGGGTTCCGTTTGAACCCTTACATTCCGTTGATATTAAGTTATTATCTTGGAAAGTTTTGTTTTTAGTTGCAATTTCTTCTGCTAGAAGAGTTTCAGAATTATCTGCTCTGCAGTGTTCTCCTCCTTATCTGGTGTTCCATGCAGATAAGGTGGTTTTACGTACTAAACCTGGTTTTCTTCCAAAAGTTGTTTCTAACAAAAACATTAACCAGGAGATTATCGTACCTTCTCTGTGTCCGAAACCAGTTTCAAAGAAGGAACGCTTGTTGCACAATTTGGATGTTGTTCGCGCTCTAAAATTCTATTTAGATGCTACAAAGGATTTTAGACAAACATCTTCCCTGTTTGTTGTTTATTCAGGTAAAAGGAGAGGTCAAAAAGCGACTTCTACCTCTCTCTCTTTTTGGATTAAAAGCATCATCAGATTGGCTTACGAGACTGCCGGACGGCAGCCTCCCGAAAGAATCACGGCTCATTCCACTAGGGCTGTGGCTTCCACATGGGCCTTCAAGAACGAGGCTTCTGTTGATCAGATATGTAGGGCAGCGACTTGGTCTTCACTGCACACTTTTACCAAATTTTACAAGTTTGATACTTTTGCTTCTTCGGAGGCTATTTTTGGGAGAAAGGTTTTGCAAGCCGTGGTGCCTTCCATTTAGGTGACCTGATTTGCTCCCTCCCTTCATCCGTGTCCTAAAGCTTTGGTATTGGTTCCCACAAGTAAGGATGACGCCGTGGACCGGACACACCTATGTTGGAGAAAACAGAATTTATGTTTACCTGATAAATTTCTTTCTCCAACGGTGTGTCCGGTCCACGGCCCGCCCTGGTTTTTTAATCAGGTCTGATAATTTATTTTCTTTAACTACAGTCACCACGGTACCATATGGTTTCTCCTATGCTATTATTCCTCCTTAACGTCGGTCGAATGACTGGGGTAGGCGGAGCCTAGGAGGGATCATGTGACCAGCTTTGCTGGGCTCTTTGCCATTTCCTGTTGGGGAAGAGAATATCCCACAAGTAAGGATGACGCCGTGGACCGGACACACCGTTGGAGAAAGAAATTTATCAGGTAAACATAAATTCTGTTTTTTACAGAGTTAGGCATGTGACACTTTTACAGGGAGAGTTGTTTATCTGACTAGGAAGGTGAGAGGCATTCATTTTACTGCACAGTACTGAAAGGGAATTGCATTAAAGGGACATTATACACTTATACATTTTTTCTTTGCATAAATGTTTTGTAGATGATCTATTTATATAGCCCATCATTTTTTTTTCTTTTTTTTTTAAATGTATAGTTTTGCTTATTTTTAAATAACATTGCTCTGATTTCCAGACTCCTAACCAAGCCCCAAAGTTTTATGTGAATACCGTCAGCTACCTTCTCCAGCTTGCTCCTGTTTGTGTAAAGGGTCTTTTCTTATGCAAAAGAAGGGGGAGGGGGAGGGTCTTATTTCCCACTTGCAGTGGGCTTTCCAACTGCTTTTCAACAGAGCTAAACTAAGAGGTTCTAAGTAAGTTTTTAAACATTTTTATACTGGATTTTTATATCAGTATCTGTGCATCTTATTATTTATAGTAGTGTCTATTACATGCAGTTATATGAAAATGAGTGTATACTGTCCCTTTAAGTGGCTATAGAGTACATAACCTTTATATTCCTCTCCCCACAGGACCCAGTGACCTGACCCCAGAGGAGCAGCAGGAGCTGCAAAACATCCAGCGTCGAAAGCAGGAATTGCTGGCAGACATACAGGTAACCCTTATGTTCAGTTCATTCTCGCCTGTACTCTGGCTACTCATACAGGGTCGTTTCCTTGACACTAGACCTGGTGAATGAATCTTCTATTTCTGCATATGATCTAATGAATATACCCCCAGTCCTGTCTGTCACTCAGATAAGGGCATCAGCCTAGAGCAGCTTCTGACATTTTGCTGTACATGCTGCAGCCCAAAAGCTTTTTCATACATCTGTCCCTCCACTACAATGTTTCTACATTGTTATCTTTTATATTCTATCAGTAGTATTTTCAACCTTTCCCACCTGCCCCATTCTAGTTTGCACCTGCCCCATTCTAGTTCCCACCTAAATGCTGACTTGGTGATATATTTGCCAGTTTTGATGCAGTGTTTAACTTTATCCTGGCTCCCTGAACATCTTCTTTATCCCCTTAATGACCACAGCACTTTTCCATTTTCTGTCCGTTTGGGACCAAGGCTATTTTTACATTTTTGCGGTGTTTGTGTTTAGCTGTAATTTTCCTCTTACTCATTTACTGTACTCATACATATTATATACCGTTTTTCTCGCCATTAAATGGACTTTCTAAAGATACCATTATTTTCATCATATCTTATAATTTACTATAAAAAAATATAAAATATGAGGAAAAAATGGAAAAAAAAACACACTTTAGGTTTCTCACTGAAATCATTTACAAACAGCTTGTGCAATTATGGCACAAATGGTTGTAAATGCTTCACTGGGATCCCCTTTCTTCAGAAATAGCAGACTTATATGGCTTTGGCATTGCTTCTTGGTAATTAGAAGGCTTCTAAATGCCGCTTCGCACCACACGTGTATTATGTCCAGCAGTGCAGGGGTTAATTAGGGAGCTTGTAGGGTTAATTTTAGCTTTAGTGTAGTGTAGAAGACAACCCAAAGTATTGATCTAGGCCCATTTTGGTATATTTCATGCCACCATTTCACCGCCAAATGCGATCAAATTAAAAAAAAATGTTCGCTTTTTCACAAACTTTTTCACAAAGTTTAGGTTTCTCACTAAAATTATTTACAAACAGCTTGTGCAATTATGGCAGAAATGGTTGTAAATTCTTCTCTGGGATCCCCTTTGTTGAGAAATAGCAGAGATATATGGCTTTGGTGTTGCTTTTTGGTAATTAGAAGGCCGCTAAATGCCGCTGCGCATCACACGTGTATTATGGCTAGCAGTGAAGGGGTTAATTAGGTAGCATGTAGGGAGCTTGCAGGGTTAATTTTAGCTTTAGTGTAGAGATCAGCCTCCCACCTGACACATTACACCCCCTGATCCCTCCCAAACAGCACTCTTCCCTCCCCCACCCCACAATTGTCCCCGCCATGTTAAGTACTTGCAGAAAGTCTGCCAGTACTAAAATAAAAGCTATCTTTGATATTTTAAAAAAAAGAAAGAAAAAAAGGCATATTTACATATGCTGCTCTGTAGGATCCCCCTTAGCCCCCAACCTCCCTGATACCCCCCAAACAGCTCTCTAACCCTCCCCCTCTAACTTATTGGTAGCCATCTTGGGTACTGGCAGCTGTCTGCCGACTCGGAGTCGGAAAAGGGAAATTTTTTTGTATCTGCTGACACAACTCTAAGGAAAATGAAGAAAAAATAAGAAAAGAAAAAAGAAATAAGTACCCTGTAACCACGTCACCTGCTCTGACATCCTAAAGTTCATACCAAGACAAGAAAACCAAGCTCCAAGAGGCAATAAATACAGGAAGTTTCCTAAAGAAACCAGCACAAAGGGGACCCACATCCCATTCTACTCCAAGAGGCAGCGATTTCTTCTGTTATGTGTGATCAGTCCACGGGTCATCATTACTTCTGGGATATAACTCCTCCCCAACAGGAAATGCAAGAGGATTCACCCAGCAGAGCTGCATATAGCTCCTCCCCTCTACGTCAGTCCCAGTCATTCTCTTGCACCCAACGACTAGATAGGATGTGTGAGAGGACTATGGTGATTATACTTAGTTTTTATGACTTCAATCAAAAGTTTGTTATTTTACAATAGCACCGGAGCGTGTTATTACTTCTCTGGCAGAGTTTGAGGAAGAATCTGCCAGAGTTTTTTACTATGATTTTAACCGGAGTAGTTAAGATCATATTGCTGTTCTCGGCCATCTGAGGGAGGTAAAAGCTTCAGATCAGGGGACAGCGGGCAGATGAATCTGCATTGAGGTATGTAGCAGTTTTTATTTTCTGAATGGAATTGATGAGAAAATCCTGCCATACCGTTATAATGACATGTATGTATACACTTCAGTATTCTGGGGATGGTATTTCACCGGAACTACTCTGTTAAAAGTCACTAATCCTTTTAATAAGTATTTATCATGTTAAACGTTTTTGCTGGAATGTAGAATCGTTTACATTGCTGAGGTACTGAGTGAATAAATATTTGGGCATTATTTTCCACTTGGCAGTTGTTTGCTTTTAATTGTGACAGTTTCGTTTCTCTTCACTGCTGTGAGGGAGGGGCCGTTTTTGGCGCTCTTTGCTACGCATCAAAAAATTCCAGTCAGTTACTCTTATATTTCCTGCATGATCCGGTTCATCTCTGACAGATCTCAGGGGTCTTCAAACTTCTTTGGAGGGAGGTAGATTCTCTCAGCAGAGCTGTGAGAATTTTATATTGACTGTGAATAAAAACGTTGCTCTGTAATTTTTATGTCAAATTTAATGATTGTTATTTTACTAATGGGAACAAACCTTTGCTAAAAGTTATGTTGTTTTAAAGTTTGATGCTATAACTGTTTTTCAGTTCATTATTTCAACTGTCATTTAATCGTTTAGTACCTCTTTGAGGCACAGTACGTTTTTGCTAAAAAAGATTATAACCAAGTTGCAAGTTTATTGCTAGTGTGTTAAACATGTCTGACTCAGAGGAAGATATCTGTGTCATTTGTTCCAATGCCAAGGTGGAGCCCAATAGAAATTTATGTACTAACTGTATTGATGCTACTTTAAATAAAAGTCAATCTGTACAATGTGAACAAATTTCACCAAACAGCGAGGGGAGAGTTATGCCGACTAACTCGCCTCACGCGGCAGTACCTGCATCTCCCGCCCGGGAGGTGCGTGATATTATGGCGCCTAGTACATCTGGGCGGCCATTACAGATAACATTACAAGATATGGCTACTGTTATGACTGAAGTTTTGTCTAAATTACCAGAACTAAGAGGCAAGCGTGATCACTCTGGGGTGAGAACAGAGTGCGCTGATAATACTAGGGCCATGTCTGATACTGCGTCACAGCTTGCAGAGCATGAGGACGGAGAGCTTCATTCTGTGGGTGACGGTTCTGATCCAAACAGATTGGATTCAGATATTTCAAATTTTAAATTTAAATTGGAGAACCTCCGTGTATTACTAGGGGAGGTCTTAGCAGCTCTCAATGATTGTAACACCGTTGCAATACCAGAGAAACTGTGTAGGTTGGATAAATACTTTGCGGTACCGGCGAGTACTGACGTTTTTCCTATACCTAAGAGACTAACTGAAATTGTTACTAAGGAGTGGGATAGACCCGGTGTGCCGTTCTCACCCCCTCCGATATTTAGAAAAATGTTTCCAATAGACGCCACCACACGGGACTTATGGCAAACGGTCCCTAAGGTGGAGGGAGCAGTTTCTACTTTAGCTAAGCGTACCACTATCCCGGTGGAGGATAGCTGTGCTTTTTCAGATCCAATGGATAAAAAATTAGAGGGTTACCTTAAGAAAATGTTTGTTCAACAAGGTTTTATATTGCAACCCCTTGCATGTATCGCGCCGATTACGGCTGCGGCAGCATTTTGGATTGAGTCTCTGGAAGAGAACCTTAGTTCATCTACGCTAGACGACATTACGGACAGGCTTAGAGTCCTTAAACTAGCTAATTCATTCATTTCGGAGGCCGTAGTACATTTAACCAAACTTACGGCTAAGAACTCAGGATTCGCCATACAGGCACGTAGGGCGCTGTGGCTAAAATCCTGGTCAGCTGATGTTACTTCTAAGTCCAAATTACTTAATATACCTTTCAAGGGGCAGTCTTTATTTGGGCCCGGTTTGAAAGAAATTATCGCTGACATTACAGGAGGTAAGGGCCACGCCCTACCTCAAGACAAAGCCAAAGCTAAGGCTAGACAGTCTAATTTTCGTCCCTTTCGGAATTTCAAAACAGGAGCAGCATCAACCTCCACTGCACCAAAACAGGAAGGAGCTGTTGCTCGTTACAGGCAAGGCTGGAAGCCTAACCAGTCCTGGAACAAGAGCAAGCAGGCCAGGAAACCTGCTGTTGCCCCAAAGACAGCATGAACCGAGAGCCCCCGATCCGGGACCGGATCTAGTGGGGGGCAGACTTTCTCTCTTCGCCCAGGCCTGGGCAAGAGATGTTCAGGATCCCTGGGCACTAGAGATCATATCTCAGGGATACCTTCTAGACTTCAAATTATCTCCCCCAAGAGGGAGATTTCATCTGTCAAGGTTGTCAACAAACCAGATAAAGAAAGAAGCGTTTCTACGCTGTGTACAAGATCTGTTATTAATGGGAGTGATCCATCCGGTTCCGCGGTCGGAACAAGGACAAGGGTTCTACTCAAACCTGTTTGTGGTTCCCAAAAAAGAGGGAACTTTCAGGCCAATCTTAGATTTAAAGATTCTAAACAAATTCCTAAGAGTTCCATCGTTCAAAATGGAAACTATTCGGACAATCTTACCCATGATCCAAAAGGGTCAGTACATGACCACAGTGGATTTAAAAGATGCTTACCTTCACATACCGATCCACAAAGATCATCACCGGTATCTAAGGTTTGCCTTCTTAGACAGGCACTACCAGTTTGTAGCTCTTCCATTCGGATTGGCTACGGCTCCAAGAATCTTCACAAAGGTTCTGGGTGCCCTTCTGGCGGTACTAAGACCGCGAGGGATTTCGGTAGCTCCGTACCTAGACGACATTCTAATACAAGCTTCAAGCTTTCAAACTGCCAAGTCTCATACAGAGTTAGTTCTGGCATTTCTAAGGTCGCATGGATGGAAAGTGAACGAAAAGAAGAGTTCTCTTTTTCCTCTCACAAGAGTTCCATTCTTGGGGACTCTTATAGATTCTGTAGAAATGAAGATTTACCTGACAGAAGACAGGTTAACAAAGCTTCAAAATGCATGCCGTGTCCTTCATTCCATTCAACACCCGTCAGTAGCTCAATGCATGGAGGTGATCGGCTTAATGGTAGCGGCAATGGACATAGTACCTTTCGCACGCCTACACCTCAGACCGCTGCAATTGTGCATGCTAAGTCAGTGGAATGGGGATTACTCAGATTTGTCCCCTACTCTGAATCTGAATCAAGAGACCAGAAATTCTCTTCTATGGTGGCTTTATCGGCCACACCTGTCCAGGGGGATGCCATTCAGCAGGCCAGACTGGACAATTGTAACAACAGACGCCAGCCTACTAGGTTGGGGCGCTGTCTGGAATTCTCTGAAGGCTCAGGGACTATGGAATCAGGAGGAGAGTCTCCTTCCAATAAACATTCTGGAATTGAGAGCAGTTCTCAATGCCCTTCTGGCTTGGCCCCAATTAACAACTCGGGGGTTCATCAGGTTTCAGTCGGACAACATCACGACTGTAGCTTACATCAACCATCAGGGAGGGACAAGAAGCTCCCTAGCAATGATGGAAGTATCAAGGATAATTCGCTGGGCAGAGTCTCACTCTTGCCACCTGTCAGCAATCCACATCCCGGGAGTGGAGAACTGGGAGGCGGATTTCTTGAGTCGCCAGACTTTTCATCCGGGGGAGTGGGAACTTCATCCGGAGGTCTTTGCCCAAATACTTCGACGTTGGGGCAAACCAGAGATAGATCTCATGGCGTCTCGCCAGAACGCCAAACTTCCTCGCTACGGGTCCAGATCCAGGGATCCGGGAGCGGTTCTGATAGATGCTTTGACAGCACCTTGGAACTTCGGGATGGCTTATGTGTTTCCGCCCTTCCCGCTGCTTCCTCGATTGATTGCCAAAATCAAACAGGAGAGAGCATCAGTGATTCTAATAGCGCCTGCATGGCCACGCAGGACTTGGTATGCAGATCTAGTGGACATGTCATCCTGTCCGCCTTGGTCTCTACCTCTAAGACAGGACCTTCTGATACAGGGTCCATTCAAACATCAAAATCTAACTTCTCTGAAGCTGACTGCTTGGAAATTGAACGCTTGATTTTATCAAAACGTGGTTTTTCTGAGTCGGTTATTGATACCCTGATACAGGCTAGGAAGCCTGTTACCAGAAGGATTTACCATAAAATATGGCGTAAATACCTATACTGGTGCGAATCCAAAGGTTACTCCTGGAGTAAGGTTAGGATCGCTAGGATATTGTCTTTTCTACAAGAAGGTTTAGAAAAGGGTTTATCAGCTAGTTCATTAAAGGGACAGATTTCAGCTCTGTCCATCTTGTTACACAGGCGTCTGTCAGAAAATCCAGACGTCCAGGCCTTTTGTCAGGCTTTAGCTAGGATCAAGCCTGTGTTCAAAGCTGTTGCTCCGCCATGGAGTTTAAACTTAGTTCTTAACGTTTTACAGGGTGTTCCGTTTGAACCCCTTCATTCCATTGATATAAAATTGTTATCTTGGAAAGTTCTGTTTTTAATGGCTATTTCCTCGGCTCGAAGAGTCTCTGAGTTATCAGCCTTACATTGTGATTCTCCTTATCTGATTTTTCACTCAGACAAGGTAGTTCTGCGTACTAAACCTGGGTTCTTACCTAAGGTAGTCACTAACAGGAACATCAATCAAGAGATTGTTGTTCCATCCTTGTGTCCAAATCCTTCTTCAAAGAAGGAACGTCTTCTACACAATCTGGATGTAGTTCGTGCCCTCAAGTTCTACTTGCAGGCAACTAAAGATTTTCGCCAAACTTCTTCCCTGTTTGTCGTTTATTCTGGACAGAGGAGAGGTCAAAAAGCTTCTGCTACCTCTCTCTCTTTTTGGCTTCGTAGCATAATACGTTTAGCCTATGAGACTGCTGGACAGCAGCCTCCTGAAAGAATTACAGCTCACTCCACTAGAGCTGTGGCTTCCACTTGGGCCTTTAAGAATGAGGCCTCTGTTGAACAGATTTGCAAGGCTGCAACTTGGTCTTCGCTTCATACTTTTTCCAAATTTTACAAATTTGACACTTTTGCTTCTTCGGAGGCTATTTTTGGGAGAAAGGTTCTTCAGGCAGTGGTTCCTTCTGTATAATGAGCCTGCCTATCCCTCCCGTCATCCGTGTACTTTTGCTTTGGTATTGGTATCCCAGAAGTAATGATGACCCGTGGACTGATCACACATAACAGAAGAAAACATAATTTATGCTTACCTGATAAATTCCTTTCTTCTGTTGTGTGATCAGTCCACGGCCCGCCCTGTTTTAAGGCAGGTAAATATCTTTTAAATTATACTCCAGTCACCACTTCACCCTTGGTTACTCCTTTCTCATTGATTCTTGGTCGAATGACTGGGACTGACGTAGAGGGGAGGAGCTATATGCAGCTCTGCTGGGTGAATCCTCTTGCATTTCCTGTTGGGGAGGAGTTATATCCCAGAAGTAATGATGACCCGTGGACTGATCACACAACAGAAGAAAGGAATTTATCAGGTAAGCATAAATTATGTTTTTATACAGACCAGAACATCCAGGATTCATTCAACCACTAGATACATCCTCCAATGCGGCAAACTTACCTCATAGGATTGAGGTAACTTTTGGTAAGGGTATCTATTACGCCTTCATTACACTAGGATTCCAATATCCTATCAAAGACTCTAATATATATACGTATATTCATATACTTCTCTTCCCTTTTTTTTTTTTTTTTTTTGTTTTCTTTACCCACCAACACTGCCGAGATTTTAATATTATTCAGTTTTTAAGAATCTCCATAAGCGCTGTTTACCCTTTGACTCCTATTTTTCCTATATTGTATAGACTTAGTCTATCATACAATATTTGTACCTTCATAGCTGCTCTATGAGATTTTCATACCTCTGACTAGCGCATTTACTTGAGTAACGCCTGTTTCCACTCACTGACACTGAATGGTAACATTCTACTTAATTCTATATATATATATATATATATATATATATATATATATATATATATATAGTATATGGATCCCACTGACACCACTGAATTATCATATAATTATAATATATATATTACAGTGGGTTAATTATGTGCTAATTCATTGGTGTCAGTGGGATTCATATATATATATATACAGTTTACACATACACATTGGTGCCAATGGGATATATATCTACATATATATATATATATATATATATCTATATATATATATATATATATATATATATATATATATATATATATATATATATATATATATACAAACAGTACACATACACATTGGTGTCAGTGGGTTATATATATATATATGTAGTGTACACATGCACATTGGTGTCCAGTGGCCGCCCTAAATATACATGTTAGTGTCAGTGGCCATAATTATTTGTCATTGGTGACAGTGGACTTCCTTACCTGTGAGCCGATCTGCTCTGCACGCCGCCCGCCACTCGCCGCTACTCACAGTGTGCCGCTACCCGTTCACACTGCGCATACAGACATGCGCAGTGGCGCATACAAACATGCGCAGTGGCACTCTAACAGGCCCGTCTGAAATTTTGGAATGTGTAAAGACGGGCCTGTCAGAGCGAGTGTCTGGAGGCTATGTTGGGTCGCGGCCCACCAGCCGGTCGCGGCCCGGCTGTTGAGAAACACTGCCTTAGATCGTTTTATTTTAAATATTTTTGGCCCTCACTGCCACTTTTTTTTTTAATCATTTAATCATTTTTCTGTAGTGTAGCGGTTCCCACCCACTCCCTACCCATGCACTCGCCCGCCCCCCGTGCGCGCTCCCGCCCCCCTCCACATCATACGGCCCATCGATGGCCGCCCACCCGCCTCCCAGACTGGCTCCCACCCACCAACGATACCGGCCATCGATGTCCGGTGCAGAGAGGGCCACAGAGTGGCTCTCTCTGCATCGGATGGCCAAGGGGGGTCATTGCAGGATGCCTCGATATCGAGGCATCACTGCAATAACCGGACAGCGGCTGGAAGCGATCAGGATCGCTTCCACTGCTTTCCAAGGACGTACGCCACACGTCCTCGGACGTTAACTGCATTTTTTTTTGAGGACGTACGGCGTACGTCCTTGGTCTTTAAGGGGTTATACAACTAGGTCACTAGTTTTCAAACCTGTCCTCAGGCCTCCCCAACAGGCCAGGTTTTCAGGATTACCTTGGATGAGAGCAGTTGAAATAACCATGGTTACTAATCAGCTGATTATTTCACCTGTGCTCAAGTTCAGATATCCTCAAAATGTGGCCTGTTAGGGAGGTCTGAGGACCGGTTTGAAAATCAGTGAACTTGATAAATCCTTCCAAATTCCTCTTTCTCCACTTTGCCTTCTCTTTTTTCTAAAGGAAACCTCTGTCCATTTCTTCTGACTGTGATCTTTTTTTATCACCCACTTCCTGGCTATGAAACCCTATTTTTCTACCCCTCTTCGTGACTTTAAACTCCTTTCTCTTTATCCGCTCCATCTTATAATTCCCTTTTCAACCCCATTGCTCTAGTCTTAAACCTTCTTCCCCCTCTTGCATCGTTTTGTGGCTTCTCATTGTCTGCTGCTATTTGTTAAGTACCCATGACACTGCCCTGCAAAGTGTGAGCCGTGAGAAATGTTGGTTGAAATGAAGTGTTTACTCAGTGTCTGTTACTATTAGCCAGATTTTTTCCTCTGTCAGCAATGTTAGCTTTGTTTGTGATCATGTCATATTTTGTTGGGGAAGCTCTGAGCCCCTGCTGATTTCAGGTGTCTGCCTCTGTCAGTCTCGCAATGGGATTATCTAGGGCAGAAAATTGCACTTATTAAAGAAAGAGGCCATTGGTAGTGACAGTGGTGGGGGGAAGCCAAAGGCAAAATGAAAACCATGGGGGGTATGAGGGGACTTAACAAAACATTTCCAGGTCATTGAGCAAATGTAAACGTGTTAAACTGTAGTGACTGTCTGATCACAGCAACACAATACAGGTCATAAACTGGATCCCTTTACAAAACGGACAACAAAATACCAAAATGAGAGCTATGGGAATTTTCTACTGAGCTAAAGAGCAGAAGTGAATCGGCTAATATAATTTAAAAAAAAAAAATGTACCAAGGGAAATTAACTAAGTTTTGGCATTATAAATGCTTTCATCTCTTCACAAAATTATACAGTGTTGCTTTGTTAAAATTAGCCTTATAAGGTGCCAATACAATTTATGGGCGAAAGGTGAGGCATATGAAAACGCACACAGGGGCATGGCAGGTTACGCAGGGTGTGTGCACATTTGCGCAGTTTAAAATGAGCAATTACCAGGTGAGCTACAAGAAAGCTAGTTTCTTCCAGATGCCAGCAAGTGGGAAAGAATAGATTGGGATTCTGTAACCTACATCTAAATTACACTAAGCCCTGGTGAGCTATGTATCCTGTTAAACGTGGGGTTTTGTTTGTTGTTGAAACTCTAAGTGTGAGAAGTATGACTCAGCTTTGCCTGTTTTAACAAAGTTATGCAACAGTATTACGCTATGGATTTGTCCTTTCTTTTCCTTTTGAGAGTCACTCTGTGGACTGTGCATGTATAGCATCGATTATATACTTCATTAAAGAACTCTTTTCATTTGATCAGTTCCCTTATTGGTTGTGGTTTGTATATTGTGTTTTGAGTTCTGTCACATTTTAATATTATTGTCACTTTTTATTCTGTGTTAAGAACTATTTTATTGTGTAACATTTCCTTCCATAAGGCAGGGAGAGTCCACAACCTCATTCCTTAATGTTGGGAATACAACATCTGGCCTCCAGGAGGAGGCAAAGACACCCCAGCCAAAGGCTTAAATATCCCTCCCACTTCCCCTATCCCCCAGTCATTCTTTGCCTTTCGTCACGATAGAAGGTGGCAGAGAAGTATCAGAAGATTTGGATAGTCCTGTAATGGGTATGTTCCCTTCATGAAAGGACTGGAGTTTTAAGTAGTTATGTCAACCTCCAAGTGAGAGTATTGATGAAAGTTAGTCTGGAGATGCAGGGAAAGTTTTTCTGCGAACCCATCCAGACTGTCGCTAACAACTCCTGAGCAATCAGTGTTGACGAGTTTCACTGCTTGCTGTGACACACTCATGTCCATGTCAGAGGCACCTCTGCAAGACTGTCACATTTGAGAGGCTGTGTCTGTTCCACAGCATGGATCCTAGAGGGTAAGACCGTTTTTATATATACACTTTCAAACGCTATACAGGGTCACAGTGTGGCTCCTTTATACCTCGATAGGATCAAGGGTTAATATCTCCTTCAGTGAGATTATTCGAACAGCTTGTTTTTTTTTATACTGCTTAATGTGTGAGTTTTTGTTTTGGGCTCATAGGCCGTGTGTTTTTAGCTTGGAACAAACAGGTTTCACTTTCGTTTTCAAAGTGTTGCGTAGCTCATAATAGCTTGGCGCCCTTTTTAATAGCAGGGTAAGTCCTGTCTTACGCACCACGTGACCGGGTGCGGTCTCTTTTCATTTCCCACGATCCTGCTGCAGACTTTACTCCTGAGGAGAGCGTTTTCACTGTTAGCTCTCTGGGTCTAGGAGATGGTGAGTGCCCCAGCCATTGGGAATATAAAGGTGTCGTTTTTTAAATAAAAACGTTTTCCTTTTGTGTCCTTCTGTGGATATATATACTAAGCTATGGAGGACTCTGATACATGAGAAGGTTCCACTCCTTCTGTCTTAATAATAATTCCTGTTTATATTGTGAGGAGGCCGTGGTTTGCTTGCCTGCTCAATTTTGTTCCATATGCCAAAACACTGTTCTAAAGTCTAAGAAGAGAGACAAGCCTGCTAATATTCTTAGCGCTATTAGCCCCTCTCAGCCGTCTGCCTCTCAGGATTCTATGTCCCGTGAGATTACTACCCTTTCTACGCTACTCGCTCCACATGCAGTTCCCCACAGCACAACTAATCTTCCATCTGGAGGGGACTTTTTTCCTGCAGACTTTACCGCACAGGTACAATCTGCAGTGTCTGCGGCCCGAGTGCTTTACCTTCCTCTGGCAAGCGTAAGATAAAGGTTAAACATAGTTCTCCTGACCTGTAGTCATCTAAATATTTGTCGGATTTATCTATTATGTCTCTGCTATCCGAGGATGAGTTAACTTCTGTAGCTTCAGAGGGTGATCTTTCTGGGTCGGAGACTTCATTGTCTAAACCTCCCACAGCGGAGGAACCCTCCTTTAGATTTAAAATTGAGCATCTGCGTTTTTTATTAAAGGAGGTTTTGTCTACGCTAGAGGTTCCAGAGGCTACGCTACCTGAGGAACCTAAGATCCCTAAATTAGACAGGGTTTACGAAGACAGGTCCCTCTGACTTTTCCTGTGCCCGTTACAATGGCGAACATTATTAGTAACAAATGGGAAAGAACTAGATCTTCTTTTCCCCCCTAGTTTCCTTTAAAAATATTATTTCCAGTCCCTTACTGTCAGTTGGAAATGTGGGGTTTCATCCCTAAGGTGGATGGCGCTATCTCAATGCTTGCTAAGTGTACTACTATCCCCCTTGAGGATAGTTCTTCTTTTAGAGAGCCGATGGATAAAAAAATGGAAACTTTTCTGAGGAAAATGTTTCAACATACAGGGTTCTTATTTCAACCAGCGGCCGCTGGAGCAGCTACCTACTGGTGCGACTCTCTGTCAGAACTCATTGAGGTGGAAACTCCCCTCAAGGACATTCAAGAGAAAATTAAGGCTCTAAGAATTGCTAATTCCTTCATCTGTGACACGAATATGCATATTATTCGCCTAAATGCAAAGGCCTCTCTGGCTTTGCGTTCCTAGCCCGTCGGGCTCTTTGGTTGAATTCTTGGTCTGCGGATATGACTTCTAACTCCAGACTCCTTTCACTTCCTTTCAAGGGCAAGATATTTTATTTGGTCCAGGGCTGGACTCAATTATTTCTGCGGTTACTGGAGGGAAGGGTGCCTTCATACCGCAGGATAAAAAGAACAGGTCTAAGGGATGACAATTTTATAATCCTTCTAATCCTCATCCAAGCCAGATTAGCCGAAGAGTGCTTGGAAGCTGGCTCAGTTCTGGAATAAGTCTAAACAGACTAAGAAGCCCGCTGAGAACAAATCTTCATGAAGGGGCAGCCCCTTATCCGGGATTGGATCGAGTAGGGGCAGACTCTCTTTTTTCAGGCACTTGGTTCCGGGATGTCCAGGATCCTTGGGTCCTGGAGGTCGTATCTCAGGGATACCGGATAGGATTCAAATCTCATCCGCCCAGAGGCAGATTCCTACTCTCAAGTCTGTCTACCAGACTAGAGAAGAGGGCTGCTTTTTTAGGGTTCGTATGGGAACTATCCTCTCTAGGAGTAATTGTCCCGGTGTCTACAGAAGAAAGAGGTTTGGGGTTCTATTCAAACCTTTTCGTAGTCCCAAAAAAGGAGGGGACTTTCCGTACAATTCTGGACCTAAAGTGCCTAAACAAGTTTCTCAGTGTCCCCTCCTTCAAGATGGAGATGGTACGGTCAATTCTTCCTCTGGTTCAGGAAGGACAGTTTATGACCACCATAGACCTGAAGAATGCATACCTTCATGTTCCAATTCACAGGGAACATTTTCAGTTCCTGAGGTTTGCCTTTCTGGATCAGCACTTCCAGTTCATTGCACTTCCGTTTGGCCTAGCTACTGCCTCAAGAATTTTTACGAAGGTTCTGTGGGCTCTTCTAGCCGTTGCCAGAACACGGGGTATTGCAGCAGCACCTTACCTGGATGATATCTTGGTACAGGCACCATCTTTTCGTCTAGTGGAAGAGCATTCAGAGCCCCTTCTCAGTCTTCTTCAATTACATGGATGGAAGATAAACTTGGAAAAGAGTTTTCTTATTCCAAATTCCAGGGTGAATTTCCTGGGTACTATAGACTCCATATCCATGAGGATAATTCTAACAGACCAGAGACATTGCAAGCTAACTTCTGCATGTCTTGCCCTCCGGGCCTCTCTGAGTCCCTCCATGGCTCAGTGTATGGAGGTGATTGGACTCATGGTGTCTTGTATAGACATCATTCCTTTTGCCAGATTCCGTTTTGCCAGATTGTTTTAGACAACCGATAGAGAGAATCGGTGCCTCGGGACAGATCATCTGTCCCGAGGCACGTGCTTCTTGAGACCGTATCTCAGATACTGGAGTGGGGGGAGACCCACAGCTGTACGCTGTCACTGATCCACATTCCGGGTGATGACAACTGGGAAGCGGACTTCCTCAGCAGGCGATCCTTTCACCCGTGTGAATTGTTTCTCCACCCGAGGTGTTTGCATAGATATGCAGCGAGTGGGGGGCGCTGGAGATGGATCTCATGGCGTCCCGTCTCAATACCAAGCTACCCAGGTATGGATCGAGGTTGAGGGATCCTCAAGCGGAGCTAGTAGACGCCCGAGCAGTGCCTTGGAGGTTCAAACTTGTATATCTTTTTCCTCCATTACCGCTTCTCCCTTGTGTGGTGGCCCGCATCAAGCAGGAGCGTGCATCAGTGATTCTGATTGCTCCATTGTGGCCGCGACGGACGTGGTTCGCGGATCTAGTGTCCTCATCGCCTGCGTGGAAGTTACATTGTCGTATCTACCATAAAGTATGGAGGACTTGTAATGGTGTAAGGAGCGTGGTTTTTCCTGGCATAAGGTTAAGGTTGCCATAATTTTAGCTTTTCTCCGGGTTGAACTGGAGAAGGGTCTATCTGCTAGTTCCCTGAAGGGACATATCTCGGCCTATGCATACTGTTGACATAAAATTATTATCCTGGAAGGTTCTCTTTTTGTTGGCTATTGCTTCTGCACGCAGAGTTTCTGAGATTTCTGCTTTGCAATTTAACCCCCTTATCTTGTTTTCCATGCGGATAAGGTGGTTTTACGTTTTAAATTAGGATTCATTCCTAAAGTAGTGTCGGATTGCAACATCAATCAAGAGATTGTTGTTCCTTCCTTATGTCCTAATCCTTCTTTAGCGAAGGAATGTTTGCTTCACAATTTGGATGTGGTTCGTTGCTTGCAGTTTTATCTTCAGGCTACTAAGAAGTTCAGACAATCTTCCTCTTTGTTTTTTGTCTATACGGGGAAGCGTAAGGGGCAGAAGGCTACTACAACTTCCCTATGTTTCTGGCTGAGGAGTGTCATCCGCTTAGCTTATGAGACAGCAGTGGCTTCCTACTGGGCTTTTAAGAACAAAGCCTCTATGGATCAGATTGTAAGGTGGCTACCTGATCCTCCTTACACACTTTTTCTAAATTTTACAAGTTTGATGTTTTTGCTTCGGCTGAAGCAGCTTTCGGGAGAAAAGTTTTGCAGGCTGTGGTGCCCTCAGAATAGGGTCCGCCTCTTTTTTTCTGTACCCTCCCGTTATTCATTCAGTGTCTTCTGGAGCTTGGGTATAGTTTTCCCAACAGTAAGGAATGAAGTCATGGACTCTCCCTGCCTTATGGAAGGAAAACATAATTTGTCATAATTTGTCTCATGGACTCTCCCTGCCTTATGGAAGGAAAACATAATTTATGCTTACCAGATAAATTCCTTTCCTTCCTGGCAGGGAGAGTCCACGACCCTCGCCCGTAATTTATTTTTCTAATGGGTGGCTCCCTTTTTATATTATACTCTAATGTTTCTCCTACTTTTCCTTGTTCCCTCAGCAGAATGACTGGGGGATACGGGAAGTGGGAGGGATATTTAAGCCTTTGGCTGGGGTGTCTTTGCCTCCTCCTGGTGGCCAGGTGTTGTATTCCCAACAGTAAGGAATGAAGTTGTGGACTCTCCCTGCCAGGAAGGAAAGGAATTTATCTGGTAAGCAAAAATTATGTTTTTATTTTAGAATTCAAAAATGTTTAATCTCCAATGCTTTGTACATTCTACACTCCCAGAAGATCACAAGAAAAGGGACATCATTTTTCTAATATATGCAAGGCATACATTGTTCTAGCCCAGATTTGATTTTTTTCCTCTCAACTTGCCTGGTAAAGAAAAAGGCTGGTTGTAGACCTAGAATCTCAGAATAGGTTTCTTGTGAAAAATACGTTCAAAATCACTTAACTGTCATGAAATTAGTCACTGTCAATATATTTCTGGTTTCCATAGTTCTCAAGGATGTATACAGTGGTCAGCCATGTGGATTATCTCTGGTTAGTTGTAGCAACATTACCGTTTTGTGGCTCTTCCTTTTGCCAGTTCTTTGACAGATGATTCTCAATACCAGGAAAGACATGGTTTTCCTTCTATCATAGAAAGTTCAGGACATAATCTTGTACCTGTTCAATCAGTCATAATATAGCTTTCTCACACTGAGACCTTGGGTGATGATGTTGGGCTGCAACAACTCATGTAGCCAAATGTGTCAATTGCAGCAATGACAAGTCATTCAGAGAATTAATTTTCCTTATCTCAAACAACAACACATGGATTAGTGGATTAGTTCCAATCTCATTTTAGGCTTTACATTTTCAGATCCCATCTGGAACCAGATAAAACAGATTTTTCAGATTGGGCTGAGGAGCAGCTTGTCAGGGACAGTATGTTCAGGAAAGATGGAATCGAGAATTTTCCCATCCAATAACCTAGCGCCATAGCTACATTTTATTCTGCAAAGCAAGATACCGACAAGAAGACATTATTGTCCTGCATATATCTGCATGGTGAAATAAAAAGTCAAGTAGTCCTTAGTGAATTTGATCCTTTATTACTTTGGGCTAAGAATGTAACAGCAGTTCATCTTCCTGCAAATGTAAACTATGAAGCAAATTATTTAAACAGAGTCCCAATCTAAGAATGGCCTCCCAACAAAATATTTTTACCCAAGATAAAATTGGTGTTATCCAAATGTGTTACCAAGTGCATCAGTTTTTCAGCAGATTTGCATCTCCCATTCAATAAGTGGGGATGCTTTGTCTCACATCTGCATTTTCCTTCAATTTCTCTTATACCTCAGCTGCTGAACAGATTGGGGAAGGAACAGGTGGATTTCTTTACTTTTTGCCAAAAAGACAGAGTTGCTTGTACAACTAGAGATAACACCTCGCTGAATGAAAATGCCCTCAACATGTAAATAAGTTTGAGTTATTGTTGCTGAATGGTCACCATTTTAGCAGCTTGATATTCCAGTCCCAGTGATTCATTCAAACCTTACTACAAAGAAAAACACTACTACTACAATTAACTAAAGACTCTGGGATATCTTTTCCACTTGGTTGGTGCAGCATAATGCTTCTACATCCAGGGAAAGATTTATGAAGCTTCATTCACAGCTTTTAAGGCTTTGCTCATGAGCCAGCACATTTAAGAAGCTGAAACTGCTTCTTAGCTTCTCCGCCACCTCCATCAGTGGCAAGATAAATCACCCCAACACTCGCTTGTTTGGGGTGATTGACATGACCTGCTCTCACATAATTAGTTGCGCGAGATCACGGGGGAGTGTTCTCATTTTGCCACACAATTCCGTGTGGCAAGTGGCGATTGAGGGTGGACAGGTTCTCTAAATTAGAATTTGTCCACCTGCAATCCTGACAAATTTCCCCCCAGCATTAGATGTTCACCTTTTGCAATTCTTATATGGTTATCAGCAAGTTTCTGCCATCTCTGCAACTACAGGAATTACATGGGCACAATATTCTTTGGTTTGCACAGTTTTCAAGCATTGGCTTATTGTTCTTCAAAGAGATCTTCTTATGCTTTTTTGACCATTATTTTTTTTTTTATTGTAGCTATTACTATTGCAAGAAGAGTTTCAGAGTTCAAGCACATTCAATTAAGGTAGCATACATTGTGTATCATAAGGAAACAGTAGTTTTAAGCACATTTCCAGGATTTTTACCCAAAGTTGTTTTTGACTTTCATGCCTCAACGTTGTTATTGTCCAGACAAAAAGACCATGAGTGGCAAACCTTTGTATAGATTAGAAATTCTCAGATACATACTGTATTTCTTTCATGTAATTAGCAAGAGTCCATGAGCTAGTGACGTATGGGATATACATTCCTACCAGGAGGGGCAAAGTTTCCCAAACCTCAAAATGCCTATAAATACACCCCTCACCACACCCACAATTCAGTTTTACAAACTTTGCCTCCGATGGAGGTGGTGAAGTAAGTTTGTGCTAGATTCTACGTTGATATGCGCTCCGCAGCAAGTTGGAGCCCGGTTTTCCTCTCAGCGTGCAGTGAATGTCAGAGGGATGTGAGGAGAGTATTGCCTATTTGAATGCAGTGATCTCCTTCTAAGGGGTCTATTTCATAGGTTCTCTGTTATCGGTCGTAGAGATTCATCTCTTACCTCCCTTTTCAGATCGACGATATACTCTTATATATACCATTACCTCTGCTGATTCTCGTTTCAGTACTGGTTTGGCTATCTGCTATATGTAGATGAGTGTCCTGGGGTAAGTAAGTCTTATTTTCTGTGACACTCCTAGCTATGGTTGGGCACTTTGTTTATAAAGTTCTAAATATATGTATTCAAACATTTATTTGCCTTGACTCAGAATGTTCAACTTTCCTTATTTTCAGACAGTCAGTTTCATATTTGGGATAATGCATTTTAATTTAACATTTTTCTTACCTTAAAATTTGACTTTTTCCCTGTGGGCTGTTAGGTTCGCGGGGGCTGAAAATGCTTCATTTCTTCTGTTATGTGTGATCAGTCCACGGGTCATCATTACTTCTGGGATATTATCTGCTCCCCTACAGGAAGTGCAAGAGGATTCACCCAGCAGAGTTGCTATATAGCTCCTCCCCTCTACGTCACCTCCAGTCATTCTCTTGCACCCAAAGACTAGATAGGAGGTGTGAGAGGACTATGGTGATTATACTTAGTTTTTAGAACTTCAATCAAAAGTTTGTTATTTTACAATAGCACCGGAGCGTGTTATTACCTCTCTGGCAGAGTTTGAAGAAGAATCTACCAGAGTTTTTCTTATGATTTTAACCGGAGTAGTTAAGATCATATTGCTGTTTCTCGGCCATCTGAGGGAGGTAAAAACTTCAGATCAGGGGACAGCGGGCAGTTGAATCTGCATTGAGGTATGTAGCAGTTTTTATTTTCTGAATGGAATTGATGAAAAAATCCTGCCATACCGTTATAATGAACATGTATGTATGCTCTACACTTTAGTATTCTGGGGATGGTATTTCACCGGAATTACTCTGTAAAAGTACATTAAACCTTTTATTAGGTATTTTTCATGTTAAACGTTTTTGCTGGAATGTAGAATCGTTTGCATTAATGAGGTACTGAGTGAATAAATATTTGGGCATTATTTTTCCACTTGGCAGTTTGCTTGTGTTAATTATGACAGTTTCGTTTCTCTCTCACTGCTGTGTGTGAGAGGGAGGGGCCATTTTTGGCGCTCTTTGCTACGCATCAAAAATTTCCAGTCAGTTACTCTTGTATTTTCTGCATGATCCGGTTCATCTCTAACAGAACTCAGGGGTCTTCAAACTTCTTTGAAGGGAGGTAGATTCTCTCAGCAGAGCTGTGAGACTTATATAGTGACTGTGATTTAAAACGTTGCTCTGTAATTTTTATGTTTAAAATTTAATTAGTGTTATTTTACTAATGGGAACAAACCTTTGCTAAAAAGTTGTGTTGTTTTGTTAAGAGTGATGCTATAACTGTTTTTCAGTTCATTATTTCAACTGTCATTTAATCGTTTAGTGCTTCTTGAGGCACAGTACGTTTTTGTTAAATAAAATTGTAACCGAGTTGCATGTTTATTGCTAGTGTGTTAAACATGTCTGATTCAGAGGTAGATACCTGTGTCATTTGTTCCAATGCCAAGGTGGAGCCCAATAGAAATTTATGTACTAACTGTATTGATGCTACTTTAAATAAAAGCCAATCTGTACAAATTGAACAAATTTCACCAAACAGCGAGGGGAGAGTTATGCCGACTAACTCGCCTCACGTGTCAGTACCTGCATCTCCCGCCCGGGAGGTGCGTGATATTATGGCGCCTAGTACATCTGGGCAGCCATTACAGATAACATTACAAGATATGGCTACTGTTATGACTGAAGTTTTGGCTAAATTACCAGAACTAAGAGGCAAGCGTGATCACTCTGGGGTGAGAACAGAGTGCGCTGATAATTCTAGGGCCATGTCTGATACTGCGTCACAGCTTGCAGAGCATGAGGACGGAGAGCTTCATTCTGTAGGTGACGGTTCTGATCCAAGCAGATTGGATTCAGATATTTCAAATTTTAAATTTAAATTGGAAAACCTCCGTGTATTACTAGGGGAGGTCTTAGCAGCTCTTAACGATTGTAACACTGTTGCAATACCAGAGAAAATGTGTAGGTTGGATAAATACTTTGCGGTACCGGCGAGTACTGACGTTTTTCCTATACCTAAGAGATTAACTGAAATTGTTACTAAGGAGTGGGATAGACCCGGTGTGCCGTTCTCACCCCCTCCAATATTTAGAAAGATGTTTCCAATAGACGCCACCACACGGGACTTATGGCAAACGGTCCCTAAGGTGGAGGGAGCAGTTTCTACTTTAGCTAAGCGTACCACTATCCCGGTGGAGGATAGCTGTGCTTTTTCAGATCCTATGGATAAAAAATTAGAGGGTTACCTTAAGAAAATGTTTGTTCAACAAGGTTTTATATTACAACCCCTTGCATGCATCGCGCCGATCACGGCTGCGGCAGCATTTTGGATTGAGTCTCTGGAAGAGAACCTTAGTTCAGCTACGCTGGACGACATTACGGACAGGCTTAGAGTCCTTAAACTAGCTAATTCATTCATTTCGGAGGCCGTAGTGCATTTAACCAAACTTACGGCTAAGAATTCAGGATTCGCCATTCAGGCACGTAGGGCGCTGTGGCTAAAATCCTGGTCGGCTGATGTAACTTCTAAGTCCAAATTACTTAATATACCTTTCAAGGGGCAAACTTTATTTGGGCCCGGTTTGAAAGAAATTATTGCTGACATTACAGGAGGTAAGGGCCACGCTCTACCTCAAGACAAAGCTAAGGCTAGACAGTCTAATTTTCGTCCCTTTCGGCATTTCAAAGCAGGAGCAGCACCAACTTCCACTGCACCAAAACAGGAAGGAGCTGTTGCTCGTTACAGACAAGGCTGGAAACCTAACCAGTCCTGGAACAAGGGCAAGCAGGCCAGGAAACCTGCTGCTGCCCCAAAGACAGCATGAACCGAGGGCCCCCGATCCGGGACCGGATCTAGTGGGGGGCAGACTCTCTCTCTTCGCCCAGGCTTGGGCAAGAGATGTCCAGGATCCCTGGGCGCTAGAGATCATATCTCAGGGATACCTTCTAGACTTCAAATTCTCTCCCCCAAGAGGGAGATTTCATCTGTCAAGGTTGTCAACAAACCAAATAAAGAAAGACGCGTTTCTACGCTGTGTACAAGATCTATTATTAATGGGAGTGATCCATCCGGTTCCGCGGTCGGAACAAGGACAAGGGTTTTACTCAAACCTGTTTGTGGTTCCCAAAAAAGAGGGAACTTTCAGGCCAATCTTGGATTTAAAGATCCTAAACAAATTCCTAAGAGTTCCATCGTTCAAAATGGAAACTATTCGGACAATCTTACCCATGATCCAAGAGGGTCAGTACATGACCACAGTGGATTTAAAGGATGCTTACCTTCACATACCGATTCACAAAGATCATTACCGGTATCTAAGGTTTGCCTTCTTAAACAGGCATTACCAGTTTGTAGCCCTTCCATTCGGATTGGCTACGGCTCCAAGAATCTTCACAAAGGTTCTGGGTGCCCTTCTGGCGGTACTAAGACCGCGAGGAATTTCGGTAGCTCCGTACCTAGACGACATTCTGATACAAGCTTCAAGCTTTCAAACTGCCAAGTCTCATACAGAGTTAGTTCTGGCATTTCTAAGGTCGCATGGATGGAAAGTGAACGAAAAGAAGAGTTTTCTCTCTTTCCTCTCACAAGAGTTCCATTCTTGGGGACTCTTATAGATTCTGTAGAAATGAAGATTTATCTGACAGAAGACAGATTAACAAAGCTTCTAAATGCATGCCGTGTCCTTCATTCCATTCAACTCCCGTCAGTAGCTCAATGCATGGAGGTGATCGGCTTAATGGTAGCAGCAATGGACATAGTTCCCTTTGCACGCCTACATCTCAGACCGCTGCAATTGTGCATGCTGAGTCAGTGGAATGGGGATTACTCAGATTTGTCCCCCACTCTGAATCTGGATCAAGAGACCAGAAACTCTCTTCTATGGTGGCTTTCTCGGCCACATCTGTCCAGGGGGATGCCTTTCAGCAGGCCGGACTGGACAATTGTAACAACAGACGCCAGCCTACTAGGTTGGGGCGCTGTCTGGAATTCTCTGAAGGCTCAGGGACTATGGAGTCAGGAGGAAAGTCTCCTGCCAATAAACATTCTGGAATTGAGAGCAGTTCTCAATGCCCTTCTAGCTTGGCCCCAGTTAAAAACTCGGGGGTTCATCAGGTTTCAGTCGGACAATATCACGACTGTAGCTTACATCAACCATCAGGGAGGGACAAGAAGCTCCCTAGCAATGATGGAAGTATCAAAGATATTTCGCTGGGCAGAGTCTCACTCTTGCCACCTGTCAGCAATCCACATCCCGGGAGTAGAGAACTGGGAGGCGGATTTCTTGAGTCGCCAGACTTTTCATCCGGGGGAGTGGGAACTTCATCCGGAGGTCTTTGCCCAAATACTTCGACGTTGGGGCAAACCAGATATAGATCTCATGGCGTCTCGCCAGAACGCCAAACTTCCTCGCTACGGATCCAGATCCAGGGATCCGGGAGCGGTTCTGATAGATGCTTTGACAGCACCTTGGAACTTCAGGATGGCTTATGTGTTTCCACCCTTCCCGCTGCTTCCTCGATTGATTGCCAAAATCAAACAGGAGAGAGCATCAGTGATTCTAATAGCACCTGCATGGCCACGCAGGACTTGGTATGCAGATCTAGTGGACATGTCATCCTGTCCGCCTTGGTCTCTACCTCTAAGACAGGACCTTCTGATACAGGGTCCATTCAAACATCAAAATCTGACTTCTCTGAAGCTGACTGCTTGGAAATTGAACGCTTGATTTTATCAAAACGTGGTTTTTCTGAGTCGGTTATTGATACCCTGATACAGGCTAGGAAGCCTGTTACCAGAAAGATTTACCATAAAATATGGCGTAAATACCTATACTGGTGTGAATCCAAAGATTACTCCTGGAGTAAGGTTAGGATTCCTAGGATATTGTCTTTTCTACAAGAAGGTTTAGAAAAGGGTTTATCGGCTAGCTCATTAAAGGGACAGATCTCAGCTCTGTCCATCTTGTTACACAAGCGTCTGTCAGAAAATCCAGACGTCCAGGCATTTTGTCAGGCTTTAACTAGGATCAAGCCTGTGTTTAAAACTGTTGCTCCGCCATGGAGTTTAAACTTAGTTCTTAACGTTTTACAGGGTGTTCCGTTCGAACCCCTTCATTCCATTGATATAAAATTGTTATCTTGGAAAGTTCTATTTTTAATGGCTATTTCCCTCGGCTCGAAGAGTCTCTGAATTATCAGCCTTACATTGTGATTCTCCTTATCTGATCTTTCACTCAGACAAGGTAGTTCTGCGTACTAAACCTGGGTTCTTACCTAAGGTAGTCACTAACAGGAATATCAATCAAGAGATTGTTGTTCCATCCTTGTGTCCAAATCCTTCTTCAAAGAAGGAACGTCTTCTACACAATCTGGATGTAGTTCGTGCCCTCAAGTTCTACTTGCAGGCAACTAAGGATTTTCGACAAACGTCTTCCCTGTTTGTCGTGTACTCTGGTCAGAGGAGAGGTCATAAGGCTTCGGCTACCTCTCTCTCCTTCTGGCTTCGTAGCATAATTCGTTTAGCCTATGAGACTGCTGGACAGCAGCCTCCTGAAAGAATTACAGCTCATTCTACTAGAGCTGTGGCTTCCACTTGGGCCTTTAAGAATGAGGCCTCTGTTGAACAGATTTGCAAGGCTGCAACTTGGTCTTCGCTTCATACTTTTTCCAAATTTTACAAATTTGACACTTTTGCTTCTTCGGAGGCTATTTTTGGGAGAAAGGTTCTTCAGGCAGTGGTTCCTTCTGTATAATGAGCCTGCCTATCCCTCCCGTCATCCGTGTACTTTTGCTTTGGTATTGGTATCCCAGAAGTAATGATGACCCGTGGACTGATCACACATAACAGAAGAAAACATAATTTATGCTTACCTGATAAATTCCTTTCTTCTGTTGTGTGATCAGTCCACGGCCCGCCCTGTTTTTTAAGGCAGGTAAATATTTTTTAAATTATAATCCAGTCACCACTACACCCTTGGCTTCTCCTTTCTCGTTGGTCTTTGGTCGAATGACTGGAGGTGACGTAGAGGGGAGGAGCTATATAGCAACTCTGCTGGGTGAATCCTCTTGCACTTCCTGTAGGGGAGCAGATAATATCCCAGAAGTAATGATGACCCGTGGACTGATCACACAACAGAAGAAAGGAATTTATCAGGTAAGCATAAATTATGTTTTTATTGCGTCATTCTTGGCGCGGACTTTTTTGGCGCAAAAATTCTATTTCCGTTTCCGGCGTCATACGTGTCGCCGGAAGTTGCGTCATTTTTTGACGTTATTTTGCGCCAAAAATGTCGGCGTTCCGGATGTGGCGTCATTTTTGGCGCCAAATAATGTGGGCGTCTTATTTGGCGCGAAAAAATATGGGCGTCACTTTTGTCTCCACATTATTTAAGTCTCATTTTTTATTGCTTCTGGTTGCTAGAAGCTTGTTCTTTGGCATTTTTTCCCATTCCTGAAACTGTCATTTAAGGAATTTGATCAATTTTGCTTTATATATGTTGTTTTTTCTCTTACATATTGCAAGATGTCTCACGTTGCATCTGAGTCAGAAGATACTACAGGAAAATCGCTGTCAAGTGCTGAATCTACCAAAGCTAAGTGTATCTGTTGTAAACTTTTGGTAGCTATTCCTCCAGCTGTTGTTTGTATTGATTGTCATGACAAACTTGTTAAAGCAGATAATATTTCCTTCAACATCTAAGGTGCAGAATGTTCCTGATAATATAAGAGATTTTGTTTCTGAATCCATAAAGAAGGCTATGTCTGTTATTTCTCCTTCTAGTAAACATAAAAAATCTTTTAAAACTTCTCTCCCTACAGATGAATTTTTAACTGAACATCATCATTCTGATTCTGATGATTCCTCTGGTTCAGAGGATTCTGTCTCAGAGGTTGATGCTGATAAATCTTCATATTTATTTAAAATGGAATTTATTCGTTCTTTACTTAAAGAAGTACTAATTGCTTTAGAAATAGAGGATTCTGGTCCTCTTGATACTAATTCTAAACGTTTAGATAAGGTATTTAAAGCTCCTGTGGTTATTCCAGAAGTTTTTCCTGTTCCTAATGCTATTTCTGCAGTAATTTCCAAAGAATGGGATAATTTGGGTAATTCATTTACTCCTTCTAAACGTTTTAAGCAATTATATCCTGTGCCGTCTGACAGATTAGAATTTTGGGACAAGATCCCTAAAGTTGATGGGGCTATTTCTACCCTTGCTAAACGTACTACTATTCCTACGTCAGATGGTACTTCGTTTAAGGATCCTCTAGATAGGAAAATTGAGTCCTTTCTAAGAAAAGCTTATCTGTGTTCAGGTAATCTTCTTAGACCTGCTATATCTTTGGCTGATGTTGCTGCGGCTTCAACTTTTTGGTTGGAAACTTTAGCGCAACAAGTAACACATCGTGATTCTCATGATATTATTATTCTTCTTCAGCATGCTAATAATTTTATCTGTGATGCCATTTTTGATATTATCAGAGTTGATGTCAGGTTTATGTCTCTAGCTATTTTAGCTAGAAGAGCTTTATGGCTTAAAACTTGGAATGCTGATATGGCTTCTAAATCAACTTTACTTTCCATTTCTTTCCAGGGTAACAAATTATTTGGTTCTCAGTTGGATTCCATTATTTCAACTGTTACTGGTGGGAAAGGAACTTTTTTACCACAGGATAAAAAATCTAAAGGTAAAAACAGGGCTAATAATCGTTTTCGTTCCTTTCGTTTCAACAAAGAACAAAAGCCTGATCCTTCATCCTCAGGAGCAGTTTCAGTTTGGAGACCATCTCCAGTCTGGAATAAATCCAAGCCAGCTAGAAAGGCAAAGCCTGCTTCTAAGTCCACATGAAGGTGCGGCCCTCATTCCAGCTCAGCTGGTAGGGGGCAGGTTACGTTTTTTCAAGGAAATTTGGATCAATTCTGTTCACAATCTTTGGATTCAGAGCATTGTTTCAGAAGGGTACAGAATTGGTTTCAAGTTGAGACCTCCTGCAAAGAGATTTTTTCTTTCCCGTGTCCCAGTAAATCCAGTAAAAGCTCAAGCATTTCTGAAATGTGTTTCAGATCTAGAGTTGACTGGAGTAATTATGCCAGTTCCAGTTCCGGAACAGGGGATGGGGTTTTATTCAAATCTCTTCATTGTACCAAAGAAGGAGAATTCTTTCAGACCAGTTCTGGATCTAAAAATATTGAATCGTTATGTAAGGATACCAACGTTCAAGATGGTAACTGTAAGGACTATCTTACCTTTTGTTCAGCAAGGGAATTATATGTCCACAATAGATTTACAGGATGCATATCTGCATATTCCGATTCATCCAGATCATTATCAGTTCCTGAGATTCTCGTTTCTGGACAAGCATTACCAATTTGTGGCTCTGCCGTTTGGCCTAGCTACAGCTCCAAGAATTTTTACAAAGGTTCTCGGTGCCCTGCTGTCTGTAATCAGAGAACAGGGTATTGTGGTATTTCCTTATTTGGACGATATCTTGGTACTTGCTCAGTCTTTACATTTAGCAGAATCTCATACGAATCGACTTGTGTTGTTTCTTCAAGATCATGGTTGGAGGATCAATTTACCAAAAAGTTCTTTGATTCCTCAGACAAGGGTAACCTTTCTGGGTTTCCAGATGGATTCAGTGTCCATGACTCTGTCTTTAACAGACAAGAGACGTCTAAAGTTGATTACAGCTTGTCGAAACCTTCAGTCACAATCATTCCCTTCGGTAGCCTTATGCATGGAAATTCTAGGTCTTATGACTGCTGCATCGGACGCGATCCCCTTTGCTCGTTTTCACATGCGACCTCTTCAGCTCTGTATGCTGAAGCAATGGTGCAAGGATTACACGAAGATATCTCAATTAATATCTTTAAAACCGATTGTTCGACACTCTCTAACATGGTGGACAGATCACCATCGTTTAATTCAGGGGGCTTCTTTTGTGCTTCCGACCTGGACTGTAATTTCAACAGATGCAAGTCTCACAGGTTGGGGAGCTGTGTGGGGATCTCTGACGGCACAAGGAGTTTGGGAATCTCAGGAGGTGAGATTACCGATCAATATTTTGGAACTCCGTGCAATTTTCAGAGCTCTTCAGTTTTGGCCTCTTCTGAAGAGAGAATCGTTCATTTGTTTTCAGACAGACAATGTCACAACTGTGGCATACATCAATCATCAAGGAGGGACTCACAGTCCTCTGGCTATGAAAGAAGTATCTCGAATTTTGGTTTGGGCGGAATCCAGCTCCTGTCTAATCTCTGCGGTTCATATCCCAGGTGTAGACAATTGGGAAGCGGATTATCTCAGTCGCCAAACGTTGCATCCGGGCGAATGGTCTCTTCACCCAGAGGTATTTCTTCAGATTGTTCAAATGTGGGAACTTCCAGAAATAGATCTGATGGCGTCCCATCTAAACAAGAAACTTCCCAGGTATCTGTCCAGATCCCGGGATCCTCAGGCGGAGGCAGTGGATGCATTTTCACTTCCTTGGAAGTATCATCCTGCCTATATCTTTCCGCCTCTAGTTCTTCTTCCAAGAGTAATCTCCAAGATTCTGAAGGAATGCTCGTTTGTTCTGCTGGTAGCTCCGGCATGGCCTCACAGGTTTTGGTATGCGGATCTTGTCCGGATGGCCTCTTGCCAACCGTGGACTCTTCCGTTACGACCAGACCTTCTGTCACAAGGCCCTTTTTTCCATCAGGATCTGAAATCCTTAAATTTAAAGGTATGGAGATTGAACGCTTGATTCTTGGTCAAAGAGGTTTCTCTGACTCTGTGATTAATACTATGTTACAGGCTCGTAAATCTGTATCTCGAGAGATATATTATAGAGTCTGGAAGACTTATATTTGGTGTCTTTCTCATCATTTTTCCTGGCATTCTTTTAGAATACCGAGAATTTTACAGTTCCTTCAGGATGGTTTAGATAAGGGTTTGTCCGTAAGTTCTTTGAAAGGACAAATCTCTGCTCTTTCTGTTCTTTTTCACAGAAAGATTGCTATTCTTCCTGATATTCATTGTTTTGTACAAGCGTTGGTTCGTATAAAACCTGTCATTAAGTCAATTTCTCCTCCTTGGAGTTTGAATTTGGTTCTGGGAGCTCTTCAAGCTCCTCCGTTTGAACCTATGCATTCATTGGACATTAAATTACTTTCTTGGAAAGTTTTGTTCCTTTTGGCCATCTCTTCTGCCAGAAGAGTTTCTGAATTATCTGCTCTTTCTTGTGAGTCTCCTTTTCTGATTTTTCATCAGGATAAGGCGGTGTTGCGAACTTCTTTTGAATTTTTACCTAAAGTTGTGAATTCCAACAACATTAGTAGAGAAATTGTGGTTCCTTCATTATGTCCTAATCCTAAGAATTCTAAGGAGAAATCGTTGCATTCTTTGGATGTTGTTAGAGCTTTGAAATATTATGTTGAAGCTACGAAATCTTTTCGTAAGACTTCTAGTCTATTTGTTATCTTTTCCGGTTCTAGAAAAGGCCAGAAAGCTTCTGCCATTTCTTTGGCATCTTGGTTGAAATCTTTAATTCATCTTGCCTATGTTGAGTCGGGTAAAACTCCGCCTCAGAGAATTACAGCTCATTCTACTAGGTCAGTTTCTACTTCCTGGGCGTTTAGGAATGAAGCTTCGGTTGACCAGATCTGCAAAGCAGCAACTTGGTCCTCTTTGCATACTTTTACTAAATTCTACCATTTTGATGTATTTTCTTCTTCTGAAGCAGTTTTTGGTAGAAAAGTACTTCAGGCAGCGGTTTCAGTTTGAATCTTCTGCTTATGTTTTTCGTTAAACTTTATTTTGGGTGTGGATTATTTTCAGCAGGAATTGGCTGTCTTTATTTTATCCCTCCCTCTCTAGTGACTCTTGTGTGGAAAGATCCACATCTTGGGTAGTCATTATCCCATACGTCACTAGCTCATGGACTCTTGCTAATTACATGAAAGAAAACATAATTTATGTAAGAACTTACCTGATAAATTCATTTCTTTCATATTAGCAAGAGTCCATGAGGCCCGCCCTTTTTTTGTGGTGGTTATGATTTTGTATAAAGCACAATTATTCCAATTCCTTATTTTATATGCTTTCGCACTTTTTTATCACCCCACTTCTTGGCTATTCGTTAA